>NW_009930029.1:0-9816 GCF_000696875.1 Nestor notabilis | reverse complement strand
CCACAAGTCTTCCTGCCAACCTCTTTCCCAAGAGGTTTTCCATTCCCACCCATTTCCTTTTGAGGACTTACATGAGTTCAGGCTAACAGAACCTTTTGTTGAACAGAGGGGACAAGATACGCAACAGCATTGCAACCTGGTGGCTTGAGGTAGAGGACCAAGTACCATATGAATGTAGGAAGTGGGGAAAATGCTATATGTGCATGATGCTCTACCAGGGAGTGCTGGGTGTTTAGTGCAGTACCAGTACACCAACACGTAAGATAATCAACAACATCATAGAAGAGGAAAACTCTGCTCTGAACTTACTCATTGACTCGAATTACTTGTGGTGCTCCTGAATCTTCAATTTTCAATACCTTAACTGTGAATATGCTGTGACTAAAAGAAGTTTAAATTAGTAGAGAAATGAAAATATTTTTAGCCTCCACAACATCTGTTCAGAACACTGCTGAATCTGTCAGCATATCTAAGCATACACTTTATCAGATACAAACTTTTAAAGAGATATTTATGTAGTACTTATTTTGCTTTTTTCTCAGTCATATAGATAGAATAAAAACCAAATGCTTTTGCTTGAAGGAGACTATTTGATAAAACACTTCTAGCTTTAGTACATGTTCATCTTATTGAAGGATTGAATCCTTTTGTCTTAAAGCACTGCTAAAGGATGCCAAACCCTAAACCTAGATATCTAGACCTTCTTAAAGCCTCTTCCCTAGACCTTCAAGCCATATTTTTGATGCTTGCTCCATCCCACACACCATCTTATGCCCAAAGTTATTCAAAATGTTTCTCACCTCCTGCTGGAGTAAGCATTTAGTTTCGTGCTTGCAATACTCTGCTGCTTCAACCCCAGTTTTAGAAGTCGAAAAGCTTCTTTAGAATCAGAAATCTGTATCCACTGCAGTCCTTTAGGAAGAACAAGCATGATAAACTTGTAAACATCATCAAAAAGTAAGAAGGGCTTCACAGATAACATGCATACCAGGAGTAATATTATTCGGCAATCCGTAATGTATTCCAATCACCTTTTACATAAGAACATCCCTTGATGTCTTGAGCAAGGCGTAGTGTTCTTCTTTTTTTGTCATTTGATATTGGAATCAGGAGATCATAAAAACATTCATTGTAAATCTCAAAAAATGAAACCCAAACAGAAAACTTCATGTAATTTTCCACAGTTGTGCTAGATTGTTCCGAGTCTTTTAAGAGTTCTTCCATATCTACCAAGAACAAAATATTACAAGTCAATATAGGCCTAGTAAAGTGAATTTCATTTTAAAAATTAGCAAGTGAAAACTGACCCTTCTAAAACTCTTGTTGCAGACAAAAACCCATTGAAATCTCCCCCTTTATTAAGCATCAAATGCTTACCCCTACATAATTGCAAGAGATATTCTACTACTCCCCTTTCTGCTTGCAAATTCTACCAAACACACACAGCTTGGTTGGAATTATTCAAATCTCTTCAGCATCTTTAGAAGATGGAATCAAACCAACAAGTACACTTCATTATGACTTTTAAAAGCAAACCTAGTATTTAGGTAGTTTTTAAACGCTAGAATTAGATACATACAGGTACTCTATAAGCTTGTCACGACATCACTAGGGCCCACAGAATAAGTAGTCCTGCTTTTTTTGCTATAGTTTCATCCCAATGCCTGTTCAGTTATTTTTCTACACATTTTACCCTTGTATTTTCTGCACAGATAACTTGCTTACTATCCAATTCATAGGCATATAAAAAACATCAAGTAGTCATTTTGTTATTAACATAGGCCATAAGTCAGTTATTGACCTTAAGAAAACTTCTTTGCCAGCTTTAATTGCAATTCCTTAATATTAAACATACCATTAGAATCAATCGGTGCTTTGCTCGTGGTGCTATTTTGATGGTCTACCTATAAAAGAGAACAGAAACTTTAAGATATGTTGTTGACTGTACACCACCAGTTACTTCTGTAGTAGATCTATTGTCCTACCGGATACAAATGCAGCATAGTTGCAATATGCCAATACAAAGATCTTGGCTACATATTATGCCTAGTGGACCAACACACTCCTGTTGAAAGAATTATTCTTACTTTAATACTCATTCCTGATGCTTCCCTTGCGTTAGGCCTCATCACAGCATATAGCACTTCAGCTTGCTGAACCAAAAGAAAATGAGCCACAGAATGAGAGAGAAAGGTGGAAGCCCACACAGAAACAGAATTATTTAAACAGGATGATTTGCAGGACCCCAGTTGCAGTTTACACATTACTCTTAATGTGGCAAATGTAGAGTCCTGAATTATTTTTTTTTCTTATTAGCATTTTGCTAATCCACGATTCCTTATCTTGCAGCTTACTAGGTCAACTCTCAGAAACAGGTAAGTGTAGAACATATGTTCACTTAAGAAATTAAGTGATCAACTTATTGCTTCATGATTCAACTGTGAAAGGTTTCTACAGTCTGTATTAAAGTCTAGGTTTTAGAAAGAGAAGGAAAATCTTCCACTGTGCTCTTCAATTAAAAAAAAAAAAAAAAAAAAAGGCAACAAATCTAGAAAAGATCAAAGAACAAATCAGAGCTAGAGCTTATGAGGTTCATACACATGTACTCTATTCCCAGCTTTAGTTTTGGTTGTTTTTTTTTTGTTTAGGCACAGAATTGCATAAAAGAGAAGAAAACAGGCAGTTTCGGTCAGTTTGTTTTTGTTTGGGTGTTTGATTTTTGTTTGTTTTGTTTGTTGGTTTGTTTTGTTTTGTTTTTAATGTTTTGCCAAGGGTATATTTCATCTAAAGCTGGGATTCCATAAAGAGATTCCTGGAATAGTTACATAGTCAGGTAATCAAAACTTTTAGGTTTAAGCTTTACACATAAAAAACACCCACCAAAATCTGTCTCTTAATATATAGATGCAACCTTCGCCACCAAATTTATAAGCTGAAGTATTGTTCTTATAAGCACAGTTTCAGAAGCCAGAGGGAACATATACGTGTATTCAATGCACATAATAACAGGCTTTTCTGAAATACTTGAAAGACTTAGAGCAAGATTTAAAGTAAGCCTGTGCTTTTAAAGTGAAGCCTTGAGTTTTGCTGCCACCTGCCTTCTACACTGGAGAAGTCCAGTCAACTAACTCATACATTTAAAAAAAAAAAAAAAAACAAAACAAAAAAGCACACTAAAAAAACCCAGTGCAAAATATATTCCAATACACAACAGCCAGAACACTTCATTATAAGCTAGCATACCACTAGGGAGATAATTAAGTATTTTCACTAAAGATAGAGAAAACCCACAATAATCCCTTCCTAGTTCAATTTGCTAGCATATGCTCAGGTTTCTTATATTAGTCCATTCATTTCAGGATTAAAAATATCAAGAAAAAGGGTATCCTTGTATAAAATACAAATCCCCCATAACTGTAATTGGACTAAACAGCTTCAGAATTCCAGGCAGCTCATGAAGCTGAAGTGTTTTCCTGGACTGAAAAAGTGTTGCTTCTTTTGAGGATACTTGCCAAATTGGAGAGGGGAACAACCTCAAAATTATTAGTTTCATTCAAGTATCCTGAAAGACAGTGATTGTTTAAAGGAGCAGACCTAGTAGCACCTCCACAGATGTGGATACTATTTGCATACAGCCCTTTTTAAGCACCAGTAACCCTAGAAGATGAGTTGTCAGTTGCCCAAGCTACAGGAAGAAAAAACAAAAAACAAAAAAAAAAAAACCACCCAAAACACCCTTGACTTCACATCTTATCAAGTATTCAGCTACGAGACAGAAATCCACAGGAGAATAGGATTCATCAGCTCTACTGCCCACTTTACTGCTCATCTGGATAGCTAGTTGACAGCAAATAGACATGCCCATGCTTAAATAGAGTCTCTTTCCATTGAAAAATGACTAGGGTAACATTGAGCTATCTAAAGATATGCATGCTCATCAGTATAGGAAGAAGTGATTCTCTACCTCTTTTGTTAGGCGAAGTATTGAATTTTTAATAGCAATTTCTTCTCTCACTTGGTCTTTAGTCAGCTTTATATAATCTCTACATCGATGGGGTTTGAGATCCATTGCTGTGTATAACTTTCCTTGAATGCTTTTAAACAACATATCCATGGCCCTTGGCAGAATTCCGACATCATCTTCTGTCCCTGAAGGCAATGTACAAAAGGAAGATCCTAATTATTACTGGGATCAAGGTGTACAGATAAATGAAGACAGAAAAATAAGCAATTCTAATCTCAAGGCGTATATATGAGGAACTTGGAGGCCACTTACAGCACCAAGCAGTGGGTTGGGTTTTTTTGTTTTGTTTTTTCAGTATAACAGAAATACCATTAATGTTGCAAAAAGTATTCAGCTTTCAGCACTTTTGACAGTAAGGGGTGTAACATACAACAAAAAATTGCTGGGGTATTCTCATAAGCTTAGCCTCAAAGGAAAAAAAAAGAAAAAACAAACAAAAATACCACAACCAACAGACACTTAATAGATAATTGCAGTTTTTGAAATCACATTTCATAAGCTGCCTTCACTGACTTTCTCAAGGAAGTAATTGAAGTACAAATCATGACTGATCTCTCAGTTGTTGTCCACACACCCTACCAAAAAAAAAAAAAAAAAAAACCAAAAACACAGCACTAGAAGCCTTGTGAAAGGAACCACACACCTTTCCCCACCCAGCCCCTTTTTTTCAGAGCATACTACTTTTGCACCAGAAAGGCAAAAAGGAGTCAAATAAGTCTCTGTGCACACTCAAATTATTTGAATCCAGAAGCAAGTTTAAGAAGGGTTCACTTGAGTAATTTTTAAACCAGAGAGAAGGTGAGAGTGAAAGAGGAACTACTGTCCTGTCTCAGACTCTGACAGCATTACCTTCCAGCCTCTGATAGTTTCTCCTACACTTGAGACAGACTAGCATCTAAAAGCTATAGCACTGGCTGCGCCACATAAGTCAGAACTTAGATGAAATCTGGTTGGCACTTAAAAACCAAGCCAGTAACTAAATGACATCTGAAATTAAAGTACTGTTGCAGTACGCTTATTTCTCCTCATTTTCTCTCTTCTCTAATCATTTTTTTGTTTATTGTGATACCATTTGTTATTCAACTTAACATGAACAAAGTAATAGTTACTGGCAAACAATAAACCACCTTAAAAAAAAAAAAAAAACAAAAAACCAACAAACTGCTTCATCCTTCACTTAAGCCCTTTGCCATTGACTGAATACAGGCTCCCATGTAATGCCAAAGTGGAAAGGCTATATTGGCAATACCAGGAATAACAGAAGAGGAAATCATGGCACCCAGTAAGCAACATTCTGCCTTGCCAATTCTTATTACAACTTGATAGTTAAGTCCCAGAAGTGTAATATCATGAAAAAGTCTCCAGTCTGAAAAAACATGGATCAAAAATTCTTAGGGGGGAAAAAAAAAAAAAAAAAAAATGCACATCACACAGTACAACCCAAACTAGTCAAGCATGGGAGACTGAACACTTTAGGGATTTTGGGGTTTTTATTTATATGTTATTTGACAGCAAAGAGTATGCCATTATTGCCCCAGATTAGTGATAACTGAAAGAACTGGAAGTAGTCATTAGTTATAATCCACCTAACAGATTATCACTTAGAAGAAAACATCACTTCAACAAAGATCAGTTTCATATGGCACAAAACTCTTTGTCCTTCTACTACCTGTGCATATAAAATAACCTGCATAGCATCTGGAACTGCTAGACTCGTTATAGGAGAAATCGTTTCCATGTGAATCAAATCACCTTATTTGCTAAAATGTTTTGAAAAGGTAGTTAAAGAATGACACCTTCTGATCAGAAAGAACATTGAGTTTTAACAGCACAGAAATAATGCATTATGAAACAAGGTCTCCTGGGATGTTACTGGTAAGCTCAGAAACTTGAGACAAAACAGAAATACTTGGAAGTAATTAAACATGTTTCAAAACATTTATTCTCTGCCTGTAATAATTGAAATGGACTCAAATACTACTCCTTATTTGAAGACAGGGCATATAAGAAGTATATGACCTTTATAATAATAATAATAATAATAATAACAACAACAACAGTCGAGTGTAGAATTGCTTACACACCTTTCATATCCTGATACATAGAAGGTATATTTTCCTAACTCCCTCTCCTCCCTGACATTCTAGATACTTCAAGGGAAAAAGAAAAGTCATGGACAGCTGGTTGAAATTATTGCAGCCTTACAAATCAATATCACTATATGCTTACTTTAACTCAGAGAGACTCCATCTGTTAGCAGTTTACTTGTTATGGAAGGGGACTTTCAAAGGCTATTTATTAATATTCAAGAGAAGCCAGTGTTTAGGACCTACATTTTAAATAAAGGAAAAAGCTATAATATTTCTGCTAGAACCAATGCTCACTCAAAAAAAAAAAAAAAAGTGATTTAATTCAAGGAGAACTCATTTCTTCTTATACCTCGGAATGTGTAGGTTTTCCCAGCATTTGTAACGCCATATGTAAAAATGAGGCGATTATATCCATCGAGGAAATCCTGCACTGGTTGCCTCATGGCACCTTCAAAGAATTCTTCTTGAGTTGTTTCGGGTCCAAACACCTGAGCATAAACAAAAATATTTCTTGGTAAAGCAATTATTAGAAGCTTTTAAAGAATCTTTAAATTTTATATATTTATGAACTTAAGTCTTTAAAGACTATTGGTAGTTTAAAAATCTAGTTTTCTTAGTATTAAATAAGTTGAATCAACTTTTTCCAGGAATTAAAAACATTTAAAGACAATTAATTTACTCGTGAAAAAGTGAACTTCTGTATCATCTGTCCTACATTCTTCTCACTTAGTCGATTCAAAGAGTTTTTGGGGGGCTTCAGTATGATGCTTGTTGAGTCTTCAAGTGAAACACAGTCCTATTAAAAGGAAACATAAGCAATGCAGGCATGAAAAGAGTATAGAGAGCTCAGTCTTTTAGGGGATAAAACCACCCCCATACATTTAAGGTATTTTTAAACCAAGTAAGTTTCACACCTGGAATTCATTCTCTCTTTCCAATGATGTAAATGGCCTAATACGCAGACAAACTTGTATATGTCCCTTAGACTCCAAACTGCTCCTCTGAAGAAAAAAAGAAAAAAAAAATTAAGTTAGAAATTTGTCAAGATACTTTGATAACTAGCATGTTAAGGCAATTTTATTTTCAATAGGCTATTTTGAACAGACTTATTTGATGACATGGGAAGCAAAAGTAATTCATTATATCAGTTTTTACAAGTGCCTAGGCTCCTGCAGAAGGTCACTGCCATAACTTAGTTATTAATCTCGCAGCACATGTATATACACTACATACAGGACAACTAGATATCAAGAATGAAACCCACAAAAACATTCTATGATTAAGCTACTCTACACTGCCAATTAGCCTCATTCATAGAAGACCGATGCATCCAGCAAGGTACCAGTGCAGTGCCACACTACTTAGTCTAATCCTATGCATCTCATCCAAATTAAAAACATACTAAAGATGCTTTTCATCTTCTATGTAAAGTTCTGATTATTGTTGTCAATGAAAGGTCTAAGCTTATTTAAAAGATATCCAAACAATACAAACATTAAAGCTTTCTTACCTGGCTTGAGTCCGAGCTTAGAGAAACCAAAGAAAATTCAGTAGAGAGATCTGCTTTAATATCTTCCACATTTACTGGTCCTGTTCTTTGAGGTGGCTCAACACTAGTAATATAGGACCGTCTGAAAAATCCCTCATTATCCAGCATTGGTTCCATCCTTCAAGGTAAAACAAAACCATTTTTTGCTCTCTGAGCATATAATGTAGAGCTTTTAAAGTCCCTTAGAAGACTATTTGAAACCAGTAGGTTCGATTTCTCCAAGTAGAAAGTTTTCTTTATTCTACTCATAATTTACATGGCCAGTTTCTAATAGCTGGGGAAAGGGTCTGCAGAGGGGTTAGCATCATGATGAAACAGGAACAGCCATTCTTCTTTTAATGAAAAGCAACCACTTACCAGGAAAAGCCTTACACATATACCACAGCTTTGCTAAAAAACATGTCCGACAAGGAAGACAGAATAAAAAAAACTCCCACCAAACCCAATTATATTGTTCCACATCCACTTATCCATCATCCCATTATAGCACTCATTCTGAACACTCATTGCATGAGTAACTCGAACTTCATGGTTATCTCCGCAGGAGCTGATAAATTCCAAAGACTAAAAAATACCTTTAGCTATTAAGCTAGAAAATTAGAAGACCTCATGCCACAGTATGAGTTAAAAGTACTGCTTTTTAGTATTTTTCAGTCATTTTACTTATCAGCAATTCATTTATTAACCCATAATTTAAACACTTGCGTCCATCTCGGAACCTGGGCAGTGAAAATCTGCTATAGAAAATTAATGTAAACTGATTCAGTGTTGAGAGTAGACAGGTATATTTCAAAACAACTTTTTAGAAGTGCATTTAAAAATATTAGTATATTTTTTTGGCGCTTTATTCTTTTACTGCTTTTTCCTGTGAAGTTACAGATGTGACTAAGGTCACTGCCATAACTTAGTTAACTCATAAAGGATGGCAGCAAGCGTTGTAGCAATCGGACACCTACCACATAACCTCCTAATTTTGAAACACATGCAGTGTTCAATTAAATCAATGGACAGACCAGAGCTGGTTCAAAGCCCCTTTGCTCAGGAAGAGTGTTGCCTATTAAGCAGTTGTAACTTTATTGTTCCCCCAGCATAAAACCTGAAACATGTCTGTGCTTCAGCAGCAAAACACTTCAAAGCTTAGTCTTCCTACTCAGCCCGTAAAAGGCAGACACAGAATTTAATCCAGGCAAATGTCACCAAGCTACAAATGAGGTAGAGCTATACGTAAACTATGCAGCAACATTTACTTTGTTTCTTCTAATCTACAGTTTTATTTTTGTCAGGCCTGGTATGAAGACCAGGAAAACTTGGCCTGAAATACTATCACAGCTTGAACAAACACTGACCTGTGACTAAGCTACTAGAGGAAACAAACATACCTGTGCTATCACAATCTAGAAGCATTACTAATCAGATACAGAAAGTCACACTGTAAAACTCTTAACAGGTCTTGACAGGAAAAATATTTGTTAGATAACTGACATCTTAGTTGCTTTAATTTAAATGTAAACTTAAAAAGGAATTTGTCAGGACTATGCTCTTATTCTGTGCCTTTTTACACAAGAGGCTAAAGACAAACATTAACCTATGCATGTGGAGCTGGAACTGTAAGTGCTCATGTGAGCCCAGCACTCAAAGCAGTAAAGTTCAGTCAGACAGCACGGAAAACCCAAGGTGCAGACTATCCATCTCCACAGAGCATCATACAGCACTGTAATTACCGTAGATATTCTTATGAAAACAGATATATTACCTGGCTGTAGGCACCAAAGGGTACTTACATACCGGGATACGTTATTATAACTTTGATTATCGTGACGATAGAGTTTAGAGCTGCAGACACCCTAGCAGAAACGGATCCAGAACGGTACACAAAGTGCAGTCACAGTACACACACAGCCTGTGTAGCTCTGTTAAGCCACACAAGAAAGGGTAGAAAAGGCTCCAAACCACACGGGCCTGGCAGCTTATACAAAATATTAAGACATCAGATATTGCATTAAAACGAATGGGAGGGGAAAAAAAGAGAAAAAAAGTAACATTTTTCCTCTGCAAGTATCAACCTTTCCCTTCAAGGCTTTGCACTATTTTCCCGGTTTTACGCAGCACTGGCACATGGCTGTGTCAGCATCACGGCTCGCACGTCTCGCAGC
>NW_009930028.1:18963-24196 GCF_000696875.1 Nestor notabilis | reverse complement strand
GCTTCAGCCCCGGGGGGGGCGGCGCCGAAGAGGGAGCCCTGGGGCTGTCCCTCCACTGGGAAGCCTGGAAGTACCGCCTCGTTTTCTGGATGGGCACCAGCATCCTCCACAGCGACCCGGAGGGCGGTCAGTGTTACACGCTTTCTTCGAAGATGGAAGTGATAAGAGCATTGTTTAAGCAGCTCAAAATGTGAGCTGTTTTCAGAGTGATCAGTAGAAAGGCAGATGCTTCCTGATGTTAGTTTCCACAGGATAAACTGGCCATCAGAAAAAAAAATCACCTTGGAAATAAGCAGAAAGCTTCAAATTCCCAGAGCACTGGGGTTCCAGAGTGACTTACGGGGACAGATAATATAGTTTAATTTAGGATGGAGCTTGATTATTTTGTAGAGCAGATGTTAAGACAGCAAGTACACGACAGCAGGGCCTGGGCCATGTGATCCATGAAGCTGCTTCTATCCCTGCATTCATTTCTTATCACAGTCCACCTTGGACCGAGGACGTACCTTTTTATGGTGCCTCATGCCGTTCTTTCTTTTCTACCCTAGGAACTGTGGTCTCTCAGATTGATTTTCCAGGATGGAGGACATCCTGGCTTGTTTGTGTGGGACCAGCCCAGATGACCCACTCCCTGTGTGGGTTCATGGCAGCATTGGCCATTGCTTTAATCAGCTGATGTTAAATGTGATTCCTCATGCGGTCCTTGCAGTGGTCAGTGCCTGCTTTCTTGGCACTCCAAGGTATGACAACTAACTTGTCTCACACTACTATTATGCAGGACTGGAGGTGGGGTGGAAAGGCTGGAAATTAGCTGTCCCTATAATGTGCTTAATATGTAATTACAGAAGGGCACAATATTATAAAGTTACTATGTTTGTCAGCATCCGTTCTAATTCAGAGTATGCTGTACAAATCTGGTCCCTCCAGAAAGAACGAAGAGAGTAGCAAGCGTAAAATCACTATAGTGATTTTAGTGAGAAAACAATTTGAAAGAATTCCAGTGAATGGGAATTGGGGAATCTGGGGGTCTTCTGGGAGAGGATATAAATCCAAGGTGGCATGGAAGATGTAAATAAAGTAATAAGGGGTTCAGAGAAACCAAAAATTGTTTTTCTGTTTACCCTTTTCTGAAATTCATAAACATGGCAATGTTCAAATGATAATAAATCAAGTGATAATGAAATATTTTATTGGGCTATAGATTATGGACTTGACATACACAGAATCACTGAAACCAACAGTGATAAAAGGAATGCTTTTAGACAAAATATCACAAAGACAAGAGAAATCAAGGATCACAGATGTGACAGAGAATTTGATCACCTGGAATTTGTGTTAAAGAAGTTAAATATAATTTTGTTGTTAATCCCCAAGATCCACAGTGTGATTTGACCACGAAATACCACAGTTTGCAAACAAATTTCTGTAGAGAAATGCTATTCTTTGGTAGCACCTGAATCTCTGGTATTGATCAGATACTGGGCGATATTGACCTGATGTAGTTGAGCAATTCGTATGTTCTGAAAAAGCTACAAACCGAGGAAGGTGAATCCAGGACTTTAACTAAGAGTGAATGGATAAAGAGGGTAAAAGGAGAGGAAGAAAGGAGAGTACTGACTGAGAAGTGATGGAATTTCAACTGTAAATTTTTTCTCTGCTCTTTCCTCCTCAAGAATTGGCTCTGGAGTGCCTTGCAGGCCAGGCTGGGGATGCAGAATCGCCGCCTCCTTAGTGCTTGCTGGCCTGTTCCTTGCTGATACCATTCCAGCCACCATTTCTCAGCAGGAGCTGGGCCCTGTGTACCTGGAAGTGCTGGCCAATGGCACTGCTGCCCTGACATGGCTCACACACAGCCTCGCTCTTCTCATGCTCTGCAAGTCCGCTCACAGCTTTACCAGAGGCCCTGTGGCCCTGGCGCTCCTCACTCTTCTACCCTTACCTTCCTCCATCATCACACTGGTGTGGTACTACCAAAGCGGGACAGCTTGGTCACCTGCCCACCCTGCTGCCTCCTCCAGGTTTGCCATTCTCTGTCTTCAGCTGGCCTCTCTGCTTGTGTATGTGATAGCCTACCTCTTTCCCACTGCTGAGAGGCAAGACTTCCTCTCCATCAATAGCTCCTGGCAACAAGGCCAGCTCATCTCAGAGCCAGGGATCCCCGTGCCTGATCAGCAGAGAGTGTCAGAAGATGGTGAGAGCTGGCTCTCGTGCTTCTTTTATGTTTGGATGAACCCTCTTATGGAACGTGGCTATCAGTGGAAGCTGAACCAACCACAGGATGTCTATGCACTTCCTCGCCAGCTGCAGGCTGCCAGAGTCTGTGAGCGGTTCTACTCTTGCTGGCAGAAGAAGGCAGCTCTGCACGAAGTAGAAGAGGAGACGGTGTCTCTTACTAGCTCAATTTTTGCTGAAGGTGATGGGAATAGCAATGCCCCAGGCAGCTTGCACCATGGCAAGGAGGCTGTGCAACTCTTCTCAGTCCTTCATGCAGCCTTTGGGCTTCGCTTTTACTCCCTTGGACTTCTTAAGCTGGCTGGCAACCTGCTGAGTTTCTCAGGTCCTTTGCTTCTGAACCTGCTGGTGAGCTTCATGGAGTCGCGGCAGGAGCCCCTGAGCCATGGGGTACTCTATGCCCTCGGGCTCTTTGCTGGCTCCTTCCTGGGTGCTCTTTTGCGGAACCAGTTCAGCTATGAGATGAACAAGGTGACACTGATGGTGCGGGCTGCCGTCATCTCTGCCATCTACCGCAAGGCTCTGCGTGTCAGCAGCACCAGCGTTATGCACTTCACAGTGGGGGAAATTGTCAGCTTCATGAGCACGGACACCAGTAGGTTGGTCAACTTCTGCCTCAGCTTGCACGAGGTGTGGAGCCTGCCTTTCCAGTTTGCCATTACTCTCTACCTCCTCTACCAGCAAGTGGGGGTAGCCTTTCTGGGAGGCTTGGCCCTGGCGCTGCTGCTTGTGCCCCTCAACAAGGTCATAGCTAACTACATCCTGATGAACAACAAGGAGATGTTGAAACACAAGGACACACGGGTCAAGGTGAGGGGGAGCTGGTGACTCTGGTGCACTAATTCTTTCAGGATTTTCTCTCTTGAGTTTGTTGATGTATTTTCTCCCCATTGTCCCTAGAACGTTGGCTTTTTGGCTGCTTGTGATGATCCAAAGCTGTTGGGGAAAAATACTAGAGGGGGTACACACACACAGACACTTGGTTCTAAAGTATTTCAGGGTGATGCAGTTTCATCACCCACAAGATAGCGAACCTCTAATGCTTGTCTTGTTTCCTGGGCTAATACAAGTTCCCTTGCAGGTTTCTTTTCTGCATGTAGTACTTAAGGTAGGACTCCCAATTGCTTCCTCTAGAGATGCTTCCATCTAGGATTGCGCTAGTAAAGCCATCAGTGGTGAGGTGGCTTGCAGTCTGGACAAAGGCAATGATCATGGGTGTAGTGGTTTTATATTGCTCCAAGTTTAGCACCCTCAGTCATCTTTTCCACTGCTTTTTGCATATGTGCAGTGCCATGTCCTTGCCACGTCAAACATTTGATTCCCACCTTTTAGCCTTGTATCTCTAATGCAAGGGGACAGCATCTTCACTCGCCATTTCCATCATGCTTTGAAACATGAAACATAAGTCAACTTCATGTCAGAACTGTTGTGAGCTTTAAAAATACTTATTTTCCTAACAGAAGGTGCATCTAGTTGTACAGGGTAAGGTGGACTTTCTTCAGCTATGTAAGAGTGGTTTGCTGAGTGAAGTCTCTCTCGTTAGCTTAGTTCCATGTTGAGTACAGGTATATCTCAGCTTGTTCTGCACATGCTGACCTGAGAGCAGGGGTTAGAGGACAGCGTACTGCAGGGACACCTGAGCTGCAGGACATGAGCCAGCCAGGCTCTGGATACAGGCTAGCTGTGTCATGGCAGCACCGGGCCTGAGGGTCAGGTGTTATCTCGAGATGCTTTCAGGTCAATGGAGGTAAATGGCATCCAGGCTGGACATATTAATTCCACATGTCCTTTCACCTGTGTTTCACATCCTTCGGTTGTGCAGTAGAGCAATATTTTGTCTTTTCCTGAGCCATACACAGCACAGGTGGTTGAGGAAGCTGGTGGAATGAGTAAGAGTGAAGTTCCCAGCAGCTGCCACTTGAGTTTGTGTCTTAGCAGTAAATGTTTCCCAGTATCTCTAACTTGGCCCTTAGCAGGAGGCAACTGCAAACCTGGCCCAAGCCCAGATGCCTAGCTGACATTTGGTGTGTTAGGCAGGCAGTGATTGTTCTGTGTGCTTTTCCTCTTTGCCTGCAGCTAATGATGGAGTGCCTCTGTGGCATTCGTGTGATCAAGTTTTATGCCTGGGAGAAGCACTTCAGCACCAGGATAAATGCCTGCCGGGACAAAGAGCTGCAGAAGCTACGAGCCATCAAGTACTTGGATGCTGTGTGCGTGTACCTGTGGGCAGCACTGCCTGTTGTAGTCTCCATTACCATCTTCATCACCTATGTCCTCTTGGGTCACCAGCTCACTGCCACAAAGGTGAGTAGGTAGCAGAGAGAGCTCCAATCTTGTCTCATGCAGAGGACAATCTACAGTGGATCTGCAGTCTCTGGGAAATAAATTCAGCCTGTATCTCCCCACAGCTCCTCAGGCTCTCACTGGTGAAACTGTTTGGAGAATACAAGAGGCAAGGGAGGTACTGCCTCCAACTCATGGCTGTTTCCTTACCCATGCAGGTGTTCACAGCAATCGCCCTTGTTGGGATGCTTATTCTCCCCCTCAACAGCTTCCCATGGGTGTTGAATGGGACCTTGGAAGCTAAAGTTTCCCTGGATCGAATCCAGCGTTTCCTTGAACTTGCAGACCAAGAACTGGAAGCTTATTATGCCCTAGGTAATGGCAGAGGATGCTGCTGGGCTTGGTACCCTGGGCCGTGGGCACCTGGAGCAGAGAGCTGAGATGTGAGGCACAGGGGCAGTACTGGAGGGCAGCTGGCTGTCACCCCCATCATTCAAGACATTCAGTTGTCAGAGGCAGAGTGAAGGCACTTCATTTATGTGGAAAATGGGAGACAAAGCTGCAGCATTCCTCGTTACCAACAGTGGGTGGTTGCTTGTCCCTACAAAACCCTGTTTTTAGTGTCCATTTAGAAGAAGCTACTCCCTCCTCTGTCCAAAGTTTGCTCTTCTGAAAATGAAGCCATCAACAGCTTTGGCTTTGCCTGGCAGAAAGGGTT
>NW_009930028.1:10518-18932 GCF_000696875.1 Nestor notabilis | reverse complement strand
CTGAGCCCTTCCTGCTCCCTTTTTCTTCTTCCGTGCCCTTTGCCAGCTCCCTGTCATTCTTTTACCTTCAACAAGTTATCCTTACTGGGCCTTCGTGACAGCCAGCAGGTCACCATGTGTGTCTGGCGGGAGCTGGAGACAGAAGGGTTGGAGGAAGGGAAGGTATAAGTTTAAGAGCAGGTCAGCAGGCAAGCATCTCATTCTGTACTTGGATCAAGGGCATCACGGTAGTGCCCTGTCTGTAGCCTCATCCATTTGGGAACAAAGCTAATAGTATCTGTGATGCCAGGTGCCTTTAATTTTCTGTTCTTCTCATAGTAGTGCAATGCTATACTGCTTTTCTCTTGCAGATAGCCCTTCAAGTACTGCTACTGCCCTGGAGATGCAATGTGCGTCCTTCTCATGGGTGTCAGTTGAGGAGGAAACCACCAGGCAGCCCTTATCCACAGGCAGTCTGCAACTGCACATTGATAACCTGTCAGTGAGAAAGGTGAGCAAGGCTGCAGGAGGTAACAGAGAAGAATGGCTCTAGAGAAGCCAAATAATGGGCAGGGGTGGCATGTTTTCATGTTTTCCTGGTCTTATGAGCTGTGCATCAAAATCTTCTCTTGGTCAAGAGACACCGGGCACATACCACATCTCTCAGAGCTCAAGGGTAATGGAGGAGATCCAGGCATAGCTTACAGACAAGAGATAAACCAGCTCCCTCTGCTTTCTACCACTGCTGAAGGAGAGGACTGGGCAGGGAGCACAATTGGGCTCCAGAGTTAACACTGCTTGCAGACTTGTGTCCTGCTATATATCAGGAGTCTGGCTTACCCAACAACTGCACCCAGCTGTGCGGCTGAACCTGTGAGATAATCCTAGTTTGAAACAGCAGCTGGCTTTCTTACAGGCTACGAGTGGCTCAATAAATCTGGGCAAGACACCCTGTGTTAGCACATCACATTGCTCCTTTTCATTTCCCTTTGCAGGGGATGCTCCTGGGGGTTGTTGGGAAGGTCGGCTCTGGGAAAAGCTCTCTGCTTGCAGCCATCACTGGAGAACTCATTAAGTAAGTAGCTTATAGACTTCTCCCTGATTGGTCCCTCCATGCCACAGCAGGCAGGGACTATCCAGTGTTATCCTTATTTGTAGGCCATTTTGATCTGCCTCTGTTCTCCTTTGTTGCCCTTTCCACCCACTTCTGGTGTACTTGCAGACAAGGTGGACGAGTGTATGTTAGTGACCTGGAGCAAGGATTTGGTTTGGCTACACAGGAGCCTTGGATACAGTTTACCACTGTCCGTGAGAACATTCTTTTTGGGCGGGAATATGATGCAAGGCTATATGAGGAGGTGGTGGAGGCCTGTGCCCTTTCTGAGGACCTGAACGTGAGTGCCTAAACTGTAAACCTGCCTGGGCCTTCTTGATCGACTTTTGCATCCAGCCTTGAGCCTCACTGGGAGCAGTCCTCATTCTTTGAGACTATAGACTGCTTTTCCAGTGTCCCAATCACACAGCAGTACTCTGATTAGCAATCCCAGACCATACTCAGCCCCACAATTCTTTAAGGCTTGAAGTTAGTTCTGGTAGCACTTTGGGTGATTTCTTCTACTGCTGAGCCAAAAGCTCTTAATCCTGGGAAAGGAGATGTTCTTGCAGTGCTGATGGCAGCTGGGCTTTTCAGGCAAAGTCTATCAGCAGCTGATGCTTTTTTGGATCAGAAGGAACTTCCCTGGGATCCGGAAGGGCTGAATCTGTGGTTCTTTCAGTAATTCATATATTCTAGGTTTAAGGCTTATGGCTGTATTAGTCAGTAAATGTGGCTGTTATATACGGCAGGAATCTAGCCTTCTCCTCCCAGTTTCAACCTGATGCCTGATTTTCTGACATGCCAAGCACTAGGAGCTCCTGTTTGCTTTGACAGGAGCTATGAATACTCTGTAAAGGCAAGATATGTACTTTTTAATTATTTATTTCAGAGCTATCTTACACTAGAAGTTGCTCTCAGTAGATAGTTCAGATGTGGCCACCCTATTCTGGAGTGTAAGAGAGTTCAGTTGCATAAATGCCAAGTTTGCCAGTTGTCTGCAGAACCAGTGTGTAGACTGATGGATTGTTTAATTTTTGGTAAGGTGTCACCCTAAGGAATTACTGCCAGAGGCAGGGAAGGTACCCCAGTGTTCTGGCTCTGGGTCCCCAGTAGTTTCCTGTCCCTTCTAAGTGGATTTTCTTGGATGTTTCAGATTTTACCAGCAGGTGACCAGACAGAGGTGGGTGAAAATGGTGTGACACTCAGTGGGGGACAGAAAGCTCGAATAGCCCTTGCTAGAGCCGTTTACCAGGTAAGTAGCGAAGGAGTCATGCTGTGGCAGATTGTGCCCAGTGCTGAGTCAGATGTAAAGAAGCTGGAAGTACCCAGCTGTACAGCGTGCTCTGGCAGCGTGTCTTAAACCACATCATGCTGGCCTAAATGTGCTGGTGGTTCACCACACAGCGGCATTTGCACTTTTCATTACAGCAGGGCCTGCAGCTGTATCCTTGTCTTTTGTCTCCCTCTCAGGAGAAAGACTTTTACCTCCTTGATGATCCCCTGGCTGCTGTTGATGCAGAGGTAGCCAACCATCTTATGCAGAAATGCATTCTTGGAGTTCTCAAACACAAGACCAGGATCCTTTGCACCCACAGGACGGAGTTTCTGGAGAAGGCTGATGCCTTGTTGTTGATAGACAACGGGAGGATAGTTAAGACAGGTACACTGGCTGTCCTCTCAGGCATTCATTCGTGCCTGTGTGCCAGTCTTTGAGTACCTTGGGCAAAGATGGGCATAAGGGAGTAGGATTAACTAGTGGGAATCCAGTGATACAGAGCTTGAGGACTCTGCTTGTGGGCAAAGATGGGATGGAAGGGAATGTGCAGATGCACAGATAAAACAGGACAACCCTAGACGTGGGGAGTTAAGGCAGAAGGCCATAGCTGGTTATATGGAGCAGGGCCTTCAAGGGTGGAGGTACTGTGAGAGAACATAGGAAATGTTATGAGAGAGCAAAACTGGCCCATTTCGTAGCAAGAGACAGTGAGTAACTGACAGCTGTTTCTCACAGACTGAAGATGTGCATGTCTCTCTTTGCAGGTACACCAGCTGATATCCTGCCACTCGTGGAATTCTTCCCCAAGTTCAAGAATATGGATAAGAGGCAGAAGGATAAAGGTCTGTATGTGGCTAGCTTGAGGGGGCCTGGGCCAGCAGAGCTCAGCTGACCACCCAGACAGAACCTGTACTTGATAGCTGCTGGCTCTAGAGGAGATCTCCCACCACCTTGCTCTGCTGTGGCAGTGCTGATCTGTGGGTAGTGCGTGCATAGAGGAGGGGAAGCCCTTGTATTGTTGGGTATTGGTCTGGAGCACTGTTTGAATCTTAACTCCACTTGTGGTCCAGCTTTGAAGGTCTGCCAGGATTGGTGCACTTTTCTTGAAAGAGGAAAGAGGAGGAAAGAAAAGTCTCCCTCATAGCCTAGACTTGCTCTGTTCACAGCAAGGAGCAGCTGCAGGAGGAACGAACTTTGCACTGACCTTTGCTTTTACCTCCATTCCCACAGCCCCTGATGAACAGTGCCAAGAAGAGGTTGTAGAGACAGAGGCGGAAGAAACAACCCCAAATAGTCATCTGATCCACAAGGAGGAAGAGAAGAAAGAAGGGGCAGTAGCTTTTCAGGTTTACAAGGCATATTGGCTGGCAGTGGGTAGCTGCTTGGCATTATCCATCCTCTTCTCGCTGTTCCTGATGCAAGGTGAGGAGGTGGCCCAGAGGACGACTCTCTTTAGACATTCCTTGCCTCTCATTCCTTGGTTGTGTGGAGTCCAGGGAAGAAAAGAGGCCAGGGTTTAATTTCTCTCCCTGCAGCAGGAAGACCCCTTTTCTCTTCCCCAGGCTAATGTATCACAGTTGGGAGATGGCACATGTGGGAATAGGATCTGGTGTGTCTGCTTCTCTAGCAGTGCCCTGTTGCTGCTGCAGCTCAAGGCTGTTCCCTTGCTTCTGCTTTACTACTAACAGTGGAGAATGAAGGCAGGGGAAAACTAGACTGGGCAGTAGGCAATAACAAAAGTTGTCCAGCAGCTTCCCTTCCAGCTTTTCTGCTTCATATTTGCTGATTGGAAGCTTGAATCCCTCTTTATGTAGTCTGTCTTTTTCTGTAGCATCCAGAAATATTTCAGATTGGTGGCTCTCACACTGGATCTCCAGCATATCCCAGACAGCAAATACTTCTGTGATGGTCTGCTCAGCTTCCTCACCTTCCTCAGAGTTGCTTCTCTTCTCCATTGTTGGGCTTGTGTAAGTGAATCTGGTCAGGAGATGCCAATGGGAACACACTCCCATTTTTGCCTTCAAGTGCATTTCCTGTGTAGATCCTTGTTGAGAGCAGGGATAAACTGACCACCCCACTGCAGGGGATCTGAGTGGCTGCTTTTACAAAGAGAATCAAAATCTCTGACCTGATGTGGTCCCCAAAGGGCTTCTCCCTGGGGGTGATGGAAGACCTGTAGCTGCATAGTAATCGAAGTGTTTGTTGCAGCAAGCCAAAGGGGTATCACAGGAGTATGAGGTTGAAGTACCCTGGTTTCCCCTTGAGTGTGCTTCTAGTTTCTCGTGCCCTGTCTGTGAGTTTACTTTCATGGGGACCTTAGCAGTTTCCTAATCTTCTTCCTTCTGTGTTCCAGCTCCCCCATTCAAGCTCTGGACACCACCCCAGCCCCTTCCAATGGCTCGCTGGATGTGAATTTTTACCTGATAGTTTATGGGAGTATTGCAGGAGCCAACTCCCTCTTCACCATTCTTCGGGCCTTCCTCTTTGCTTATGGCACTATCCATGCTGCCACTGTCATTCACAACCGACTGCTCCAGAGGGCTCTAAAGGTAATGGTCAAAAAGTCCAGGGCAGGCTGAGGTTCCTGCAAGTCACTCTGCCTTGACATTCTTCTCCTAGTTGGGAGTAAGGGTTTGAGAGGTGGATTGGGGTTTCTGCTGGTATTAGCTGACTATATCCAAAAAGGGCCGCACCACAGCCAGCACAAGGGACCAACGAGCCGGGGTTCTAAATTTGTCCTGTAAGTCTTATTCCATTGCATGGGGGGGGGGGGGGGGCAGGTTATGACTGCCACCTGCATCTGTTCATTCATTAGGCTTAGATATATATGAAGATGAGGGCCAGTTGAATCCAAGTAGCTTTTGCAGGATCATGAGCTCAGATTCAGACGAGATTGGAAGGAGCCATTAAGCAAGATTTAGGGCTGATGCTGGCATGTGCCAGTTAACTTTCTTTAGTATTTGGGCATCCTTGGGTTCTTGGGCTAGAGTTAGGATTAGAAGTTTGAAAGATACGATTAGAGGGTTGTCTCACTGGCTGCTGGTGGGCCAGTATGAGATCTGAGTGACTGCTACCTCAGTAGCTGTCTGCCATTCTCCACAGAAGGGCTTCTTCCTTTTACCATATAAACAACATGAGTTACTTGGCTGCAAGTGGATGCTGGCTCTGGAATCTGAGATTTCTTCTTCAGCCAAGGAAAGGAAGGGGTCTGTGGGGACCACCCCTTTGTGGCCTTATGTGCTGCCCTTGGTGCTGATCTCCTGGGCACTGTTCTGTAGCTGGATCTCACTGCAGCTGACTGGTTCTTACTTTTTGGTTCCCTTGTTGCCAGGCCACAGTTACCTTCTTTGACACCACACCAACAGGCCGGATCCTGAACCGTTTCTCCTCAGACCTGTACAGTGTGGATGACAGCCTGCCATTTATCCTCAACATCTTCCTGGCCAACATGTATGGGCTTTTGGGCATGCTGGTGATAATCACCTATGGCCTCCCTTGGATTGGTCTGATCTTACTCCCTCTGGCCGTCCTCTACTTCTCTATCCAGCGCTATTACCGGCGCACGTCCCGGGAGCTCAAACGCCTTTACAGTATCACCCTGTCTCCTATTTACACTCACTTCTCAGAGACCCTCTCAGGACTGAGCAGTATCAGAGCCATGAGGGCAACACAGAGGTGAGTAGAAAATAGAGCACCCAGAGAGCCAGAGCTTTGGCATTATATACCAAGACCTTTCTGATGTGGGTGGAATGCTTTTGGTCTGGGGTAGCAAGAATAGAGTTTGAGTAGTGTAAACCTCTGTTGTGTACCTGCCAGGTTTGAGTTGGAGAATCAGCTGCGCCTGGAGCAGAACCAGCACTGTCTCTTTGCCAGCAACACAGCGATGCAGTGGTTGGACATCCGCTTGCAGATGATTGGAGTTGCTGTGGTTACTGCTATTGCAGGAATTGCCATCATCCAGCACCAGAAGCAATTGGGAAATCCGGGTAGGCTGCCAGGGATTGTTCTGTGCCCACTCCTAGGCTGTGGCCAGTGGGTTCCTCCTCTCCTAGCCCAGAGTTGCATATCTTTCTGCATGGGGTTTGCAGGGTAAGATCCAGAGCACCTGCTCCCTGTCCCTCCATAAGTCACCCACAGTGTAGTCTTCAGTTTCAGTTCTTCCTCCTGTGTGTCCCCATCCTCAAGTGGAATCCCAGACTCCAGAGTGCTGACTTCCTTGTTTCTTTGTCCTGCCAGTATCATTCTTGCTTATGCTTTTGTCCTTGCAGGACTTGTGGGTCTGGCACTCTCATATGCCTTGTCTGTCACAAACCTGCTCTCAGGCCTCATTTCCAGCTTCACTCTGACGGAGACCATGATGGTGAGTGTGGAGCGGACTGAGGAATACAGCACAGACATCCCCATGGAGCCCCAGGATAAACTGATCCAGGTAAAAGCTCAAATATGTTCTCTAGGACTGGCCCATCTTCTGACTCTGTGCCCTGCACTTGCTTCTTGGGGAGATTGCAGGGTTACAGTGAATAAGTGAAGATCCCTCATCCTTAGAAACGACCTTGATCGCCCACCCTTTACCAGTACGTCTCCTGGGGGAGATGAATCTCTGATGGGAGTTGGTGAAGGCTGGAATGATGGGAAAGGGTTGTAGAGCACAACAGGTGCTGAGTCCAAGCTGTGAGATTAAAACAAGCCTAGGAGGGGACTGGAATTGGAGATGTGCTGTGCTTTGGGTCTGCTCAGAAGCTGAACAACCATACGAAGGGATGAATGGGGCTTGGCCTGTGGGGAGGTAAGGCTGAAGATGATAGTGGGTCACATACCCTGTCTCACCTGGGCACCTCCCTCTTAGGTTGCTGCTGACTGGCCAAGTCGGGGGCTTGTGGAATTCCGGCAAGTGGTCCTGGCCTACCGAGCAGGCTTGGCTAATGCACTTGATGGCGTGAGCTTCACCATTTACCCTGGAGAGAAGGTGGGGATTGTGGGTCGCACAGGATCTGGAAAATCCACCCTTTTCTTGGCCCTTTTCCGCATGCTGGAGCTGAAATCAGGCCAGATTCTCCTGGATGGTGTCAACAGCAAGTTGGTGGGCTTGGACGAGCTGAGGTACGGAGGGCTGAGCAGAGTGGAGGGTAGCTGGCAGGGCCTGGAGGCTAAGAGCTGCCAGTGGTTGGGTACCAAAGGGAAGAGTGAGGAGCAAAGGACTTACTGTCACGGCACCCTTTTGTCTGATTGTGGCAGTTTCTTATAAGTTGCTCTGTTGTTTCTGAAAAGCTGTTCTAAGGAAACCAGGCTATGTTACCTGTGTCTCTGTTCCATTAAGATACACAGCAAGCAAAGGCACCCGACCCTGGGAAGGGAAAATTAGAGGCCTTTGCTTTTCTGTGGAACCCACCCCATGAGCCCTCAGCTCTCACTTGCTTGCAGATCTAGGTTAGCCATCATCCCCCAGGATCCGTTTTTGTTCAGTGGCTCAATTCGAGAGAACCTGGACCCCCAGGGAAAACAGACGGATGCTGAGCTCCATGAGGTGCTAGAGCAGTGCCACCTGTGGGATGCTGTTACTCAGATGGGTGAGTCTGAACCCAGCAAGAAGCAGCTGGTGAGCTCTGATACTGGGACAGGGGAGAAGGCCTCGGCTCTGTCAGATAGATGAGGAAAAAGGCCAGCTGAATGCATCAGGGAATTGGTTAGGTTTCCTGGTCCCACAAGGGCCAGGGTGGGAACAAGTCAGTGGGAATTAGTGGCATTCCCTGAGGTTTAGTGGCAAGGGACTGGCAGATCATGGATTGGGTGGCAGGATCTTGCTGATGAGACCTGGCCCCTGTGGATGTTACAGAAGAGCCTGAGAGATAAGCCAGCCTCTAGGTCTAGGGGAGTGTGGCATCTCTACACCACATGTTGCTTGCATCCAGGCGTACAGGCTCTGGTTCCCAAAGCATGGGCTTGAGCAGGATTGGGATGTTGAGTGCTACTGGGAAAACCCCAGGCTAGGGGAGCTGTTCGGCGCCCTGCACAGAGCCTGGTAGTGTGACTGCTGGGCTTGACCCCTACAGGTGGATTGGACAG
>NW_009930028.1:8729-10487 GCF_000696875.1 Nestor notabilis | reverse complement strand
AGAGTCTGTCTGGGGGCCAGAGGCAGCTGGTGTGTCTGGCGAGAGCCCTCCTGACGCAGGCCAAGGTGAGTACTCTGCCTTCCTGGAGCAAGGGTGAAGGGGGCGAGCTGCTGATGGCTGTGTGGGAGCTGCAGAGTGCTCCAGAATTGGGGTGTGATGGCAACAGACATACTATGCTGCCTTCTGGGCTGTCTCTAGGGAGAGATTGGGGTGTCCCGTGGGGCGCTTGGGAGCTCCCATTACTCTCTGTCCCTGGCAGGTGCTGTGCATCGATGAGGCCACAGCCAGTGTGGATCAGAAGACAGACCAACTGCTGCAGCAGACCATCCGCCAGCGCTTTGCTGACAGAACTGTTCTGACGATCGCTCACAGGTACGGAGCAAGCAGCACTCTGAGCCTGAATACATCCCACCACTCACAGGGAGAGGTGGGGCTATTCCTACCATGCCTGGGCCTTGAGCTGAGCTGGGCGGTCTCTGTGAGGCTTTTCAAGTGCAAAAGGTGGCACCTTGCCTGCTTGCCTTTTTTGCTTTATTTGCCCCTGGATGCTGGAACAACTGGATGTGGAAATGTACCCAGAAACTGGGGGACAGCAATGGGCAAAACACCGCATTGTGTGGCAGATGGTTCTTCCTGAGCACTGCCTCTTGGGACTGGGGAGGGAATCGGACCTTGTGGTTCTGGCATTTCAGAACAGGAGTAATGGACAGCAAACTATCGGGTGGAAAGGAGCAGCGCGGAGACCGGGGAGGAGCAGTTGTCTCTGGCTCGGTAGAGGGCACTGCAGGACAGCCGTCGCCAAGGGCTGCAGCCAGCTCCTGGGCAGGCAAAACGCCTGTTTTCCAAAACCCAGGCAAGACAAGAGCAACAATGCTTGCCCCACAGATGAGAGATTTAGTGTTAGAGTAGGGAGAGTAGCTGGTTGCAGGCGGAGGGAGGAGGGCAAAACATGAATACTGTGGATACTGGGAAGGGATGGGTAGTGCTATCTGCCCAGGGTGCTCTTACTCTTGCCAAGTGGAGGAGTGTTTGGAGGAGGGTTATGTAGTTGTATGGAGGGTGTTTTCAAAACACAAAGGTTACCACAAAAATAAAAATCAAATGAGCAGGTGGCAGGGGCTGGTGTCCTGGTGCACAGAACTGGGAGTGATGGGTAACAGACAAGGTGGGCTGGGCCTGGAAAGTGAATCGGGTGGGTCTTGTTGGATACATTATACAGGATGGAAGCAGGAGGGGTGTGAATGTGGTTCCTACACTAGGGATATTATCCATAAATAGAGTAGAAAGGTAAGATCACCATGAGCTGAGGTGTGTGTTTGGGTTGGGTGGGGGAAGGCTACCTCTGATGAAGGAGAACCAGCAGAAGAAGGAGTGGCAGAAGGTGAGGCAGCAAGACTGGATTGAAGATGGCCCCGGCCCCTCTTGCACTGGGTTGAGGGGAGATGAGGAAGAGCAGTAAGGAAGGAGAGGTGGTAATGAGGTTGTTTTGTACCCATGGTTCTTCCATGCTATTCAGCTGTGGGAAAAACAGTAATTGGATGGTTAGGTGAAAATCTAGGATGGGAAATGAGTACTTGTCCCTTGCCCCTCCACATCACTTCCAGTGCTACAGCCTGGCACTCTTTTAGGGATGAATGTGTAACCAGAGTCCTGAACTCCATAATACTTTTTACCTGCTCAAATTGTGTACAGTGTCTTCCCGGTGACTTGCAGATTTGTAGGGCTGTGGTTTTGCACTGAACAGCACATGACTGTGCA
>NW_009930028.1:0-8698 GCF_000696875.1 Nestor notabilis | reverse complement strand
TGTCTTCCCTCCCCAGGGCCAGAGGTTGCTGCCCTGCTGGCAGTTTGGGCAGAACAGGGCGCACACATGTGGTGTGAGTGCGGTGGTTGGCAGGCTGGCAACCGCAAATCCACTGCTGGTGGCAGTGTAAGCAGAGATGCCACATAGCTGGGGAGTGGCAACTGATGCACAAGTCCACTTCTGCAGCCTCAGGAGGTGGCAGGTGAGGAAATATAGGGGCAAAGAGAAGCAACTCAATGACTCTTCTGTGGGAACAGAGACATCTTGCGCAACCCTAGAATTGGGCATGCCCCGAGATTTCCCTCTGCAGAGCTTCCCTCTGTGCTCCTGGTGGCCTGTCTTGCCCAGCAACTGGAAGGTATTGCTGTGCTCTCCTAAGAGGTGGTGCGTTTCAGCAGCGTGCAGAGGCTCTCTGGGAGCTGGACTGCAGTGTGCCCCTGAGAGCAAAGGGAAATGGTCCACAGGTCCTGATGTTGGGAATGTCTTAGGACACTCTTGGTAGCAGGGGAAACAGTATCCAGGGTTTCTGCTCAGATACACCAATGTGTATCCTGGTGTTTGCTGTCCACAGGTTGAACACCATCCTGGACTCAGACCGTGTGCTGGTGATGCAGGCTGGGAGAGTGGCAGAGCTGGATTCACCCACCCGCCTAAGCCAGAAAGACGGCTCCTTGTTCCAGCGCCTCCTGCACAGCGGGCAGCAGTGACCTCCCTCCTGGGCTGAGCCCAGGCAGCCCTCCTGGCTCTGTGCCTGGCTTTCCTGTCACCTCAGAAATCAGCCCTGTCACTGCAGGGCCAGGAGCTGCTAGGGTGAGGGAAGGGGTTTTTCCTGCCTGCAGACAGTGATTGTGTGTCCTCAGGGACAGGAGCATGGCACTGCAGCGCTTCCTTTAGTAGGGAATATGGGACCTGGTGTTTAGGGCCATGCAAGCCTGGCTGTTGGGATACTGCTCCCCTCCAAGGCTCCCCTTTGAGATTACAGGCTCACTGAACAATTTCTGCTTACTGAACAATCAGTGACTCCTAGTCTGAGACTTAGTCTCACATGTGCGATTTAAAATAAAAGTGGAAACATCCTTGTGAAGCTCTGTTATTCAGGTCCCTGTCCTCTTTCCACCCTCAGACACAGGCTTCTTTGTGACATACAGCAGTAGTGCCCTCGCGGCACAAAGACAACCCTACCTTGTCCCTACTTTCAGAGGACACTGACCTTTCTAAGCCCAGAAGGTTGCACCCGGGGACCTTGCTGCTCTTCCTCCACTTTACAGTGGAAAAGCCCTTCCCCTGAAGGGCCAGAATGTGGTTACATGAAAGGCATCTAAGGCTAGCTGACTTCAAGACCACTTTTCCAAGGGAAACTCCCTACCTCTCCTGCCCTGTTCCCAGCTGCACAAACCCACAGCTGCTTTCAGTTTTGGGATCAGGGTGGTGTCCAGAGGTCACTTGCAACCTAAATTATTTTATGGTTCTCTGATACACTGTTTCTGGGCTTGTATTTGTTTTATTTGATAAAGGTACATCATCCATCCATGTATTAAAAATATAATCTTTCTGATGAAGCCCCAGTCCCCTCTCCCAGGTCTCCCTCCTGGCTGAGTGCTGAGTCCTCTGTTTGCTTTCTTCACACCATCTTGAACCCAGCACTGAAGCCCTACAGGCCAGTAGCAGGGTTTCAGTTGTGGGTTTTTTTACCCCACTGCTTAGCCCTTTGTGCCCATGAGGAGGCTCAGGAAGCCCTGGCCCTGGCAGAGAGACGCTGACTGCTGCACACCAGAGCAGCGCAGGCAGGAGCAGACCTAGTCCAATGGCCGAGTGACCCGGCCATCTACTTCCTGCCTCTTAGCTGTGCTTTAGCAGTGACAGTATCTTACTTTTGTTACGGTCACCCCAGGCTTGGTAGCCTGTCCTCACATCCACTGTGGGGAGTTCTTTGCTGTATCAAGGAACACTATAATGGCTGATTGGAGCTGCCTGTGTCAGAGTGACTGGGAGAGAAAAGAAGGGTCTGGATCTCATATTGCTCCTCAACCTGCCACAGCAGTTCCCCAGCCTTGTCCATCTCCAGTTTCACCTGCGAGGGCATATGAGAAGGACCAGCTCAGGCCTGGAGGACCCCAGAGGGGAGTGGGCCATGCTCCTCCTTGCCTGCAAATGGTGAGGCAGAAGTGCACACTGGAGAGGGGAAGGAACTTGGTTGTTTGTAGCCAGACCCTAAGGGACGGCTCAGTAAGTGGGGGCAAGAAGATCGCTGGATCATCAGGAGGCAAGTACAGAAAGTGTAACTCCAAGTCTGACAGCAAGAGGAGGGGACATCACCCAGGGCAGAAGGGCATGAGGGGACCCCCAAATGATCTCCAGAGTGTCTTTGAACTGGCTCACAGAACCACAAGGCCAGGGAGCAAAGGTGTTTGCTCACTCCCTAGGGACGTGGCATCTGAAATGACAGCTCCAGAAACAGCTGAGAGCCACCCCATCCAGCACTGGGGCAGGAGGCCTGTGCAGCCACAATCGTCCTGAAGGCCCAAGGAGAAACATCCCAGTACCAGAGGAAATGAGGACAAATCCTCTTCCTATAGTCACAGAGAGGAGTTACAAAGGGCCTGGCAGAATTTGGGCTTCCAAGAAGGCCGTGCCCTCCTCAGCACTCCCTGTCCTGCTCCTGAGGGCTCACATCGGACGATACCAGCACTGCACGGCACGGGCTGCTGCAAGTGGCATGTCACCACTCCCCTGCAGGGCTTGCCCAACGCACCCCTGCTTTCAGATGCCCATGGGTGCTGGCTGAGCACACAGCTTAGACCCAGGCAGGGCCATCACACCAGTGCTTGATGCCCAGGGGACTTGTAGATGCATTTGCTGCCCTGGGAGCCCATCCCTGCTGCCCACCTTGTGCTGGCGCGGCTCCCCAAGGTGCAGTTCGAGGGGTTTGGTGCCAGGGCCCAGCTCAGAGTCCTCGCAGCTCACAGCTCTGTTGTCTTCCTGGGCTCAATCAGGACAGTGTTGAGCATGCCCACCTGGCACTCCTGGTCTTGCAGCTTCCTTGCAGCCTGGGAAGAGCTTTGGCACCAGTTTGACCTCTGGCGGCCCCTTTGCCAGTTCCTCAGCACGAGCAGGACAGTGACGAGGACCAGCACTGCTGTCAGCACCCCGAACACCAGCACTGTCACCAGCTGGGCTTCGCTCAGCCCCGAGTCCCTTTGGGTCACCACCTCCTTCACAGAGATTTTCAACAACCCTCCCCCCGGTTCTTTCTCACTGTGGTTGGCCACACGCCGCCCCGTGACCGCGGTCCTGACAGGCTCCGGCTGTGTCACCGCTGGCATCTCGCTGGTGGTGCTTTTCACAGCTCTGCTGTTGTCATGGCTCGCAGGCTGGTAGTGGGGAGCCCAGGTGGGCTCAGGGATGGGGATCTCGCAGGTTTTGCCAGTGAAACGGTCGGGACACAAGCAGTCATAGTCATTGATGCGGTCATAGCACTTTGCCCCATTTTTGCATGGCTGGCTGGCACAGTCGTTGATGTTGATGGTGCAGAAACGCCCTTCGAAGCCCACCTGGCACTGGCAGGAGAAGCGGTTGATCCCATCGTGGCAGGTGGCACCGTTGGCACAGGGACGCATCAGGCAGTCGTCCACATCGTTCTCACAGAGAGCCCCCACGAAGCCAGCGAGGCACCGGCAGGTGAAGTTGCTGGCAAAGCCATTTTCATCTTGACACTGCCCCCCGTTCTTGCACGGAGACCTGCGTGGAGACAGCAAGGGCGGGTCATGGCCATGGAGAGCAAGCAGCTTCCCCCACCCCAGGAAGGAGAACTCACAGAGCTGCTCATGTGACCAGTAGGTCCTGTACCATCTCTCTCTGTGGGGCAACTAAGTCAAAGAGAAGATCAAGCAGGAGTTTTCACCTCCCCAAGTGAGAGGCTGTGGGACCTCCTCAAAGGCTGTGGCTGTGCATGGGCCCACCACCCACCAGGAATGGTCTCCAGCCAAGTGATCTGAGGAGAAAAAGTGCCCTGCTGACGTTCCATCAAGACACGACGTCTTGTCAACTCATCTCACCTACAACAAAGGTGTTGCCCCAGTGGGACTGTGTGGTGCACACAGCTAAACCAAAGCCAAAGATAGTTTTGGCTTAACTCCGTTAGCACATGGAAATCCACAGACAACGAGCCCAGCTGGGCCACTCCTTGGCAGTGCATGGCCTAAAGTCAATGTTGTCTGTAATCTCACTGCCCTCACTCCCATGTCTCACCCTGCCTTCTCACAAGGCCCCGTCTTCATCTCACAGTCCTTCCCGTGGAAGCCTTCTGGACACAGGCACGAATATTCCCCGTCTCGATCATAGATGCACTGAGCCCCATTCTGGCATGGGGGCGACTGGTGTTCGCAGATGTGTATGTCTGAGGGGAAAGGAAAAAGTGGAAATCAGCGAGAAAAGAGGTGAATGTAGCCAACTCAGTTCAAACAGACCCACAGAAACCCAGTGGGCATAGAGAAATTGCAGGAGCTTCTCCCTCCACCCATCCAACAGGCCTCTGCAGCAATAGAAATGCAGGACCTATGCAGTGCCTCCTAGCTACAGTCCACAAAGTGCACAGGCTTAGGGATGCAGAGAAAGCAAATCGTACTGCAAATCTGCATGGCATAAAGATGCTGTGCATGACATTTGGTCAGCCAGTGCGGACCCCATGGTACAGAGGAGCCTCTGAAGCCAAAGGAGGGGACTCCACCAGCCACCTGCCAAAGGCAGGAAGCCCTGGGGGAAGCAGAAGGTGTTGCCCAGAGCCCAGCCACAGCTTGGGAAAGGCAATGACACCGCTTGCTCTGTTTACCAAGGCTGGCTGGTGTTGCAGCAGCTCTTGCAACACAACCAGGCAGCAGGTGCCGGCTGCCTGACCTCTTCTGCCCAGATGTCGCAGCCAAGCAACATCCCATCTCCCGGGCAGCCCAACAGCATCACCTGGGTGGCTTCTGGCCAGGCTGGCTCACCTGTCCATCAGGGTATGCTGGGCTTCTGCCCCTAGCACCAGAGGCTGGGATGTCCAGCCCACGACTCACCTTTGTCACAGAACTTGCCAGCCCAGCCGGTGTGACAGATGCACTGCCAAGGCTGGTGGCACGTCCCATGGAGACATCCCGGCATACGCACGCAGTCCTCGCAGTACTCGCCCTCCCAGCCTGGGTCGCACCTGCAGGAGGACAGGGCATGGCAGCATGATAAAACCCAAGCATAATTCCCAGTTATGGAAAAGCTCGCTGCTTGCTGTGCAGGGTTCCCGCAGATATGGCAGCACTGGGAAACCATCCCAAAGGCCGTACCTGCACTTCCCATCCTGGTCACAGCAGCCGTGGGCAAGATTACAGCGCTCACTGCAGTCATCACCTACAAGGCAGGAAACGGGTGGAGTTGTGTTAAGCAGATACCACAGATGACTCCAGATCTGCCCATGGCCCTTCTGGCTCACAGCTTTTTTTTCTTACTTCCTAAGCACTCAGCCTGCCCTTCCCCAGAACCTTCCTTTCAATGGCTGGATGCCACACAAGAGATGAGGATTTCACAGTCACCCAAGCAGCAATAACACTGCCTTTATTCAGAAATGGGACCCTGCTTCAAAGCTACTGGGTCTCCAATCATCTCCACCTCTCTCTGCTGCCTCCCTTAGACTTTGGGCCCTTCTGGGCAAGACAGGTTTGCCCAGCACTCCGCACTGTGCATTAAGGCAACATGTGTAATAGAGCCTGACCCACCTGGGACCTTGGTCCCATGGTCATGCAGCAAGCATGGTGGGAAAGCTCAGGGCCAGGTACTGTAAGGGGCGCAAAGGAACTGAGGACGGAAATGTAAAGAATGGCTCCTCTTTATCTTCCAGGAAGTCCCCATCCCCAGGGACAGCTATTGGCACAGAGTGGTCTCGTCGGGGCTCCTGCCCTCCTCCAGAACCCAGCTGCCAACACTCCTCTCTGGCATGGGGAGGCATGGAGCCAGGTATCCAGTTCTGTTTATTTATTTAAAGGCAACAGAAGCTGTAACTGAGCCATGGCCTCGCTGTGCCACTTCTCATCCTCTGCTTGGCACTGGCCTGTTTTCTCCAGCAAGGTGTCTTCTTTCATCTTCACCTTCCTCTCTCCCCCCATCACTTGCTTGCATCTTAGTCTGACAGGGAGCTGGCTCACTCTGACTCCACGGGCAGTAAAGCCACAGCAAATGTCAGGAGGCAGGAGGTTTCTGCAGGAGCCTAGTGTCGCCCCAGGCCAGACCCAGGAGATGAATGCCCTTACCAGACTGAGCCCCTCCATCCCAGACTGGGGCAGGTTAATGACCCCATGCCAAAAGCCATGCTCAGACTTTCCCCAGGCTTCATGATGTGCTGCCTAGGAAGCGAGCAGGGGTAGAAATCCCCCATGCATGCTGTTGCTGCAGTGAGGCAACAGGTCCCACTGCTCAGGATAAGAGCCTCCCAGAACAAGGCACTGTAGAGCTGGAGAAGCATCCTGGGACTGCTCAGCCCAAGCCTAGAGATCATGGCTTTTCCTACTTGTAACCATCTCTCCTGGCAGATGGCTTTGGGAATTCATTGCTTATCAGAGTGGGGGAAAGCAAATTAACGTTTGGGAAGGGATTTTGTCTCACAGGGTCCACAATTAGCTGTTGGGATCTTCTTTCCCCCTTGCCTGCCTCTCCAAACAGGCTCATCCATTCAGGTACCCATTCACCCTGAGATAGACAGAGGAGTGGAACCTCCGCCTGCCAGTCTGCTCAGGCACTGCAACCCCCATGGGTACCAGAGTGAGGCTCTCTACAGTTGCCACAGGTCACCACCCATGCGCTGGGTGACTGAACAACATCTTCTGGTCTTCCAGGTCAGACCAGCTCTATTTTGCATGGAAAACTGAGGAGATTACAGCAATGCCAATGGTAGGTTTGGAAAGATGGATATGAAAGAGAAGTACCCATGTCTACAGAGACTCACCTCGGGCAAGCTGGTGATGGGCCAAGAGGATCCAAACCAAGGACATGAGCTGGAGACAGAAGCTCCTGAGCATGGTCAGCGTGGCCCCACCGAGATGAGCACCTAAAGAGAGAAAAAGAGCAAGCTCAGAAAAATCCCCTGGCTCACACCGCAGCTTCACTTAACGCATCCCTTCCTCGCTAACTGTGAGTTTTGACTTGAAACATCCAGTTTTGTACAGACTTGTCACCACACTCTTCTCTGTCCTTCCAGGCTCCTTCCTCTAAGGCAATGTTGGAGCACCAAGAATCAAAAAGCCTTTCAAAATGTGTGTACAGGGGAACTGAGCGTGTACACCCCGCCCTGAACGTGTGATAGCTCAGGCTGTTACATGGCATCTCGGAGCACCTACCCCTGCTAGCTGCTGTCAGAAGAGCAGAAGCCTCCAGAAAAAAAAAATCCACGCTGCGGGGACCTTCATCTTCCCTCCTTAGGTCTGAGGGGCTTCAGCTTTGTGTTAAGCAAGATCTCTCCTGTGCGTGTTCAGATGAGTATATGGGCTGAGTCTTTTTACAGCACCTAGGCTGCTGCCCTTCAGGAGGGCAGGGAGTTGAGTAGATCTAGCAGATGAGCAGGCAGTAAACAGCAGCCCTATTGCATTTTCCAAGCAAGGGAGTGAAGCAACAGGCACTAGACCCAGGCTGCAGCCCCACGTAGGAAAGGCAAACACACACCTCGCACTAGGTGCAGTCCTTTTCCTTGGCTGTCCTGCAGAGAGCCCTGTCAGCCGAGGGTTCCTGCACCTATCTGTTTTCCGACCGCCTCTTGCCCTCTTGAAATAACATTAAATACTTTCCAAAATCACTTCATTCCCTCCCAGCCTGCTGGGGTTGTTAAGGGCAGGAAATTTGAGGGTGATATCATAAATATATTACTATAATGAGATGGGAGGGGTTAAACGGTTGTGCTAGGAGAGCGGTGAAGGCATGGAGCAGGCTCCATCCAGCTGCGTGGGTGTGATGGACAGGGGCCATTCCACTTTCAGCTTGACTCCATAGCCTGAGAAGGTTGTGTTTGGTTGATAGTTACATGAAAGACTTCATAGATGGGGACAGAAGTCCTCCCACCCACCCACATGTACACATGCATTGCAGAAACAGGTTTTGGGGTCCCTGCTAAGGGCTTCACCTGCTGGACCAGACAAAATAGCCCACAAAAGCAATGATGTTGCTCGAAGCATCTCTCCAGCAAACAAACCATCACCAATGAAGGATGCAGCATTTTCAGAGGGGCTACAGGATGTTACTGTCATTGCCCCAGCCAAATTCCAGCACAGACTGCTGCATCCTCCCTGCCCGCAGTCCCCTTGTCACCATGCTCGCAGGACCCTCCCTCGCCTCCTGCCCCAGGACACTGGGCAGTGGCGAACAGCTGCTGCATTTCAGGGGAGGGTGAAGCAATTCCTACGAAACTTATAAAATAATTTAGGGCTGAGTGGTTGGTATCCTGTTCCTTCAGGGCTGTGAGGAGCCCAACCTTCAACCACATGTCATTGCAGAGGTCGTTTCTCCCCATGGCTCCCCAAGAGTTCCCACTCGAGGCACAGCCTCTCGGCCCTCCTGACGTAGCCACCCCATGGGCGCTGCTCCCAGCTCGCACCCAGGGACCTCCCGGACCCCGACAAGGCGCAGGGGGCATGCTGGGGGGCAGCTGGTGCCCACGGGAGGTGCTAGCAGCACCCGGGCAGGCCTG
>NW_009930027.1:48805-55940 GCF_000696875.1 Nestor notabilis | reverse complement strand
TGTGCCCGCCGGGTAGGACAGAGCCCGTGCTCGGCTTGCGGGAAGGTGTAGAGCTTCGCGACGGGGAAAAACCCCAAACCCTTTTTTGGTCTGAGGGAGGTAAACCAGGGAAAATACAGAGAGCAAACTCCTGTATCCTCTGCGACGCGTTTGATAAATGATGTAACCGTGCGCTGTTCTCTCGCTTGTTCGCACTGGTTTGGGTCACGCTGATTTTAAACACCACGTGGTTCAACCCACTTTACACATGGGACCGTGTTGTGAACTACCGAGGGTTTTCAGCAGCGTTTTGCTGAGGGTTTGAAAAAGGAGAGGCCAGGAATGTCCATGGGCTCTGCTAATGCTGCCATCAGTGTCCTGGTTTCCTTCATGTGTTTTAGGAATATGTCCTCGGCCCCTCCCTGCTCTCGTGGCGCTTCCCCTCCCCACGTGGATGTGGGATTTGTTGTGGATGAAACCTGGTGTGTGCTCTGATACCAAACTCACCTCTGTGAAAAGCTTAGTTTGGGATGGCCTTGGTTTTATGGTAGCAGGAGGTGACTGAGGTGGGGAAGTCAGTAATGCCTTGGTGGGGTTTTTTTACTGTTCTCATTCCAATGTGATAGCTCAGGACACTTTATTTTTTTTTTAATACATAAATACCCTGTAGTCTGAGTCATGTTAGCAAAGCCAAGACACCAAGACTGCATTTCGTCACCCCCTGGAGCACTGCCTTTAATACTATCCCTTGTAGGCTCAGCCTAGAGTTCAGCTCTCTGGAGCTGCTCTGCAAGGTGCTGTGTTTACATCAATTCAGAAATGCAGACTGACTTCAGAGTAAAAAAATAGTCCTGCTTACCGCTTTCTCTGAACTTGGACTTGCCCAACCAGAATGACTTTTCAGAGCTTGGCTGTCAGATCATGCAGGAGCACTTCTCCCGTCTGCCTCGGATCCACCTCTCATATTCAGATGTGTGGCCAGCAGGATTTTTAATCCAAGCCCAGGCAGTTCTCTGGCTCATCTTCCTTATGCTCTCAGAAATACCCTAATTTTAAGTATAGCTCAAGGTCCCATAACCAGTCAGGTATGCCACACGGGTAATAGTCAGTGGCTGTGTGGCTCAGTACTGTAATAGTGAATGAGAAGCACCACTGCCTCTAAAAAGCTCACTCTGGTTAAGCTCCCTTGGAGAGCGAAGGGGAATATCTTAATCTTACACCACCAGCCTTCAGGTAATAAGATGTTGCCATATTTCTCCAGGATCTGTGTGCTTTTTGCCTCTTGGGGAAAGGCCTTGCTGACTCCCAGATAAAACAACTCCAGTGCTGCTGGCTCCTACTAGTGCTTGCAGCTTGTACTGGAAAAACACAATCTGTCCTTTTTATGCAGTGTAGCTCATGGCTGAGAGCTGGGGGATTGAAGAGTATTGATGCTTCTCAGTCAATGAAAAATAAGCTTTGATTTTTTTTTTTATTTATTTTCAGGTCTTATCTCAGCTGTCAAAATGGAGCTTGACATCCAGTGTGAGGAGATGAGCCCATCTAGATGGGCTGAACTTCTGTCCACAATGAAATCCTGCAAAACCATCAGGTAGTAACTAGTCACATATTTTCTCTTCTACGAAATACTGTGTTTCTCTCCTGTTTTCTTCAGCTGCAGAACTGTTGACCAGTGACTTAGAAATTGCACAGTAACAGGAATTATTCTTCCTATTTTCATCCTGAAAGTTAATTTAAATGTGGGTGGAACCACCCTTTTGCAAAGTTTTTCAACTACAGAAAAGTATCCTCTGGTATGAAGTAATGCTGCCCTTGTTCTAATGCATGCTGAGAACTCAGCCAGGTAATGTGGTTATCCAGGTATTTGACAACCATTTGTAATTCTGTCTTTCACTTTCTTCCTTTCCCTCTCTGTGGGAAGACATCTTTCTGTGCTCATTAGGTTACACACTCTGGGCTGCAGGTCAGGTGTTGTCAAGTAACTGTTAATAGTCACGCACAAGCCACAGCTTTTAATTCTTCACTTGGCCTTCAAAAGTATTGGCAGGAATTGTTAACTGGTGTTGAACATGATGCCATAGGGAGGTAAGTCTTCGTGCCAGAGGGAGGGAAGGAGAGTTCTACTAGAGCCTCAGTTTTCATAGTGTTGTCTAAGGAGAAGTGACTGGGCAACTCTTGGTAGTCCTGGCTGTGGCTGTCCCTGGGGCTGTAGGATTCTTCATCACACCTTCCTTTTGCCCCAAGTCTTTCCTGTCTCCCTGTACACTGCCCCGGCTTTCCTGAGCTCCCAATCCTTTCCTTGGCTCTCCTTTCAATTCAACTCATCCCTGTCAGTTTAGCAACAACTAGGAAAATGCTGATGTCCAGTGGGAGGAGCCACTGCCACACTGCAAACTCACAGTCTGTGCACTAAAAGACACTGGCTGGTGTAGCTCACCTACATGAGACCAAACTGCCGATGGGTGTCTCTGGGGCTGGCTGAAGACCCAGGTTGGCTGGTCTCAGGGCACAACTAGTCTGACAACTTATAAGCTGGCCTCTGGGTAGAGGCTTCAGACACCAGGTAGGTTGTTGCTATCAGTGCTTAAATGAAGGTGCATCCTCCAGATGAAGCCTTGCCAGTGGGAATGACTTGCATCATGTGCCCTCTTCTGCACAGCACAGAGGTCTGTGGCTTGGGGAACTGCTGCCCAGTCCCTGCTGTACTGCAGCCCTGCAGAGAGAGCGCATCTCGGTTTGGGCCATGCATCACCCAATGGGCCATGCACATACTTATGGAGGTATCCAGGGACTGCAGAGGAGTAAATTCCTCACTTTGCTTTCACAGACTGTGCTCCAGCCAGGGAGAACAGAGCAACCCTGAGGACTAAAATGCTCCTTTCCTTCTCTTTCAGGTTGGATGACTGCAATCTCTCCAGCAACAATTGTGAGGATCTCTCCTCCATCATCAGTACAAATCCATCCCTTGCAGAGCTGAAGCTGAACAACAATGAGCTGGGAGATGAAGGCATTGAATACCTGTGTAAAGGGTTGCTGATGCCAAGCTGTAGCCTTCAGAAGTTATGGTAAAGCCCTGCAGATTGTTTTGCTCTAACATGCTTGCAGTCTGCTGCAGGTGAAGTAATGAAGCAAACTAGTATGTGATGGTAGTAAGAGCCATGCCAATGCGCCTCAGCAGTTACCTAGGTCAGATGGTTGGAAATACGCAGGTGTTTTTATGTAAGCGATATGTTTACTGGAAGACTCCAGACCATCAGTATGTCTTCCTTTGTCTTCCAGCACCAAAAGAAAGATAGGTAGGGTTTTCCCAGCCAAGTGAAGGCTTTCTGGAGGCTTTGTTTTAGAAGAGGCAGATCTTCCCTAGGCCTAGGAATGGTTTATCTGTTTAGGCCAGTTTACACAAAAGGATGAACACAGAGGGGTCAACTGCCATTAGCACATACCTGACATTTTCAAAAATGCATTTTTCGGAGGCTTTTCTGCCAGTTGCATACACAGTGTTTAGCATCTGGTCCAGTTTGCTTGCTCCTTTCTCTAGGAGCTGAGCAAAAGGATGTTCTTGTGAGCCTTGGCATTTCAAAAGCTGTCAGTCTCTCTGTTCTGTACCAGACTGGCTCTCAGTTGGGCAGGGCCAGCTTGGTTTAAGACAGCATGTTTTGCAGAGGGACCAGCACCACATTGTAGCATTAGTGGGCTTTCCTCAGCAACCATGGTGCGGGAGCTTTAGTCAAAGCCAGTGGTTGCTGCCCCTGCTCCTCAGTGACACTCAAATTGATGCTTCCTTCTCTGTTCATACCTCCTCTGCAGCATACTGGAGTCCTCTAGATCCTGAGGTGGGCCTAGGATCTTCATGGCACTATCCTGTAAAAATAATTTGCCTTTTAGGTCTGATATGCCTGCTTCAGAGTCCCTGTGCCCCAACGATGAGGACTGACTGGCAAATAGAGGGGAAGTTGACAGTGAAGGTAGTCAAACTGCAACTTTCTGATGGGCCTTCAAGAAATAACCATGATCTTCTCTGCTGGGAGACTAGCACAAGTAATTTTTCAGACAGTTTGTCCTAAGCTTCAGACTTCTCCAGATGCTCAAGTAACAGCCTGGATTAGGCTGTTTCAGTTCTGTAGAAACATAGTTGTCCTTTTTTGGGGTTCTGGTAAGATGGCTTAAGGAATGAAAGAGCAACCATACCCAAGTCAAATTTAGTACTACATGCAGAACTCCTCTCCATTGCCATAAAGTCTTGTCTGATAACTCTAAACAGCCCATAGCAATACCAGTGTGGTTCCTATGTTACTACTCCCAGCCTGAGTGCTGAAGGATCAGCTTCATAGATCCTTCTTGTAGTATAACATTAAAATTCTAATGATACCCAGATTTAAGCCAAGTTGGACGAGATTTTTACTTTTAGCTACTCTGGATCGTATTTCCAGATGTGACAAGAAATTATAAGATGCCATTGTCCTCTTTCTGGGCTAAGCCTCATGATGATTAAAATGCGTCTATAAAGCAATTGCAGTGCTACTTAATGTAGGGTGGATCCTTCTTCTGCTAGAGATGCTATATGAGTAATTACACTGAAGGAAGCATGGGAGCTACAGGTATAATAATAGCTGATCAAATATTTTGGCACATCTGTAAATCAGCAGTACTAACCTGGACATGGTGCCTTTCTAGAGGATTAGGCACCCTCAGTGCCATGGAGTCCTTCCCAGGCTCAAACCTCAGCACATGCACCTCTCTGAGAAGAGCCTCCATAATTCCAGGAGTGCATTTCCCTCACCTTGGTTGCTTCTCTCCTTCAGGCTGCAAAACTGCAATCTGACCAGTGCCAGCTGTGAGACGCTCCGCTCCGTCCTCAGCGCACAGCCGTCCCTGACAGAGCTGCACGTAGGTGATAACAAACTGGGGACTGCTGGAGTGAAGGTGCTGTGTCAAGGGATGATGAACCCCAACTGTAAGCTGCAGAAGCTGCAGTAAGTAGTCACTGGGTTTTTTTGATCATCAGACAGATCATGTTTGTCTTTCCCTTGAGACAAGCAGGAGTTTTGTTGCCAGATCTGGATTTCTTCCTGTTTTGTCTGAAATTGTGTAATGTTTGTTCGTGCTGGTAGGTCTTGCGGGTTTGTAAGAGCTGAGTGTCTATTCCCATAGGCTTTGTTTAGCACTCCTGGCAGTGGTGACTGTTCATACAGGACCTCTCAGACACCCAGGGAAGGTCTGGTTCTGCTGCACTTGGTCTTTGTTTTATGTCTGAGCCGGATCCAGGCCTATTTGCAGCCCCCAGCTCTTCCTGGGAAGGCTTGGTGGGGATGTGTGGGGAAGGCTATGTGATGTGTTGCAATGAAAAACTCAGTCGTGCATTCCAAGGCAGCCTGTGCATTGGTGTAGCAGACGACTACTGTAAAAATGGGGCAGTTAATTAGTCTTGCTAGGGTCCCTGGGGTCTAGTTTAGGAATTAATGCTTCCTGAAATGAACAGGGAGGTGCTGTTAAAAACTCATTACGGTTACCTCTGTTTCCACGTGTTGCCTGTTCTCCACTCATGGTGGCATGTTTCCTGCCCTGGCTAACAAACACTTTGCCCAGCTGGTGCCTTGTGGGTAGCAGGACATGGTGAAGATGGTTGTTTTACCTCCGGACTTCTTTTCTTCTTGCAGGCTGGAGTATTGTGAACTCACAGCTGATATTGTGGAAGCTCTCAATGCCGCTCTGCAAAGCAAGCCCACCCTGAAGGACCTCACCCTGAGTAACAACACACTGGGAGATACAGCAGTAAAGCAGCTGTGCCAGGGCCTGGTGGAGGCAAGCTGCAACCTAGAGTTACTACAGTAAGGAAAAGCTGGCCGTCTCTACCTGCAACTAGTCCTGCTGCTAGTCCTACCTCCCCTAAGACAGGAAAAATTATTGTCAGGAATGCTTGAAATTCAGGGCAATTTTTTTGCTGGCTCAGGTTTCTGTAGTTGGAAACTGGAAGCAAATGTCTGGGGCTTTCATTTTGGGTATTTTTTGTCCTTTTTGTATGTAGCATGGGATTCTGAGCTTACTCTTATGCCTGTTGGCACAGTGTGAGCATGTACCCCAGGTTAAACCTGCAATTACAAGGGGTGACTGTTAGTATCTCAGAGCAGAGGAGCAATCGCCCTCAGTGGCTCCAGTTCTTACCCCTGAATTACCAGCCAGCTGAGTATATATATTCAGCTCCCCTTTTTGCTTCAAGACAGAGATGCTGGGTTTGGCCTCGTATCTAGGTTAAAGCCCCTGAGGGGGTTTAGGGGAGAAGCATGATTAATTTTATCTCATCCCTGTGCTTCAGCAGGGGTTGGGAGCCATGTACGCACTGCGTGATACAGCCAAAGTTCATCTTAAAAAGGACAATGAATACAAAGGGCAGTCTGGCGAAACTGATCCTTGCATTAATGGATGTGAATGGGTGAATCAAAGTGCCCTGCAGCCTCGTGGGGTGCAGGAATGGTGTGTTGCCTCACTCAGACCCCATCTAGGATACCTGTATCTGAGTCTTGCAGGGTCTAGCAGTGTCCAGCAAGGAACCAGGCCATAGACCCTCTTCGTTCTGAACTGGGAGTGTTCGGGTGTATCTAACACTGTGGGTCTGGAGCAGCAATTCCAACTGTCCTTTTTTCGTGCAGCCTGGAGAACTGTGGCATAACCAGCAATAGCTGTCGGGAGATCAGCGCTGTTCTCAGTAGCAAGTCATCACTGATAGATCTCTCTGTGGGGGATAACAAGATCGGGGACTCCGGTCTGGCTCTGCTCTGCCAAGGACTGATGCATCCTAACTGCAGAATCCAGAAGCTATGGTAAGGATAGGCAGAGGTTACTGAAATCCCTCTTGCGGCCTCTGAGCGACCTACATAGTGCGCCTGGTTTGCTCCTCAGCAGAAAGTTTCTCAATTACACCCCCTGGTGAAACAAGAGTGTCTCTACTGCAAATTAGTTCTCAAAATTGGGTGGAGGACAACATGTAAGAGCAGATCTGCACTGGAATCCCTTGGAACAAACTCTGAGGAGAGGGTGAATTGAAATTGGTGATGGCGTTGTCTTGGCTTCCTGTCGAGTTATCTGTCTGCTAGAATTGCATGTCCCTATTTCTTTCTTGTGAGCTTTTGGTGCAACAGATAGAACGTAAAGAGAAAAC
>NW_009930027.1:46524-48774 GCF_000696875.1 Nestor notabilis | reverse complement strand
GGGTTTTGTAAAGGATAGAAGAAAATGACATGATGTAACCAGAAATTCAGAATGCTGAAATAGGACTCTGTTTTCTATTCTTAAGTCAATCTTTTGGGGAGAAATACTATTTTGTTCTTCCCTGCAGGTTATGGGACTGTGATCTCACAAGTGCTAGCTGTAAAGATCTCTCCAGACTCATCAGTACAAAAGAGAGCCTCACAGAGATCAGTCTGATAGACAACAACCTGAGAGACTCGGGGATGGAAATGCTGTGTCAGGCGCTCAAGGATCCCAGGTCTAAACTCCAGGAGCTATGGTGAGCTGCTGTCAAGTTTCACATACCCACTGCCTTTGGAGGCAAGAAAGATGGAGGTGAAGTAATGTCTGCCAGATAGATCCTCAGTTGCAACTTATGCCAGTTGTTACCTAAAGGATTTAGACTTAGAGAGCTGAAGGGATTTGTATTTCTAAACTCGTCTATGGGGAAGATCTGCCCCATACTCATCCTGTTGTAAACAATAGGAGACCAAGCATCACCTGTGGGTCTTCTGGCTAATATGTTTTACACTGCAACAAATGGCACCTAAGAGTCTTTTGAAGTTTGAAAGGCCTCAGTAATAGCAAATTGAGTGCTTTGATCTGATATCTCAGGTCTTCCACTGGATTCAAGCTTTTTTCATTGATGAGCTGAAAGAAAGTTTTAAAGACATGAACCATTCTCAGCGTCCTCTCTGCTGACAGCATTGCCTTTTATGCTGATATGGTGTGGTATCACGTGGCCAGGAGAGGAAAATTGTTCTTTCACCTAGAACTTGAATAAGCAGCACTTGAACATTCCTACACTGCAATTTCAGCTCCTGCCCCAGCTGGGTTCTTTCCCTGCCCTGGTGGCCTGGAAGTTGATACGGTGCCTCAGGAGTGCACAGTGGAGCTGAGAGCAACTGTAAGAACAGCACACTTAATCTCTGATCACTCCTGTGCTTTATTGGCAGGTGCCTTTCCTAGGTGCAGGCTCTGAGACACATCCCAAATACAGAGTGGGAGAGGTGCTGTTTAGAAAGGATTTAGCTGATGGGGGATTGAGAGTACAGTGATTATAGGAAGGCTCTGGTTCCTCTGTTCCCACTGTCTGGGCTCCTATGAAGCAAATTTGAAGAAATGAATGGTGCTTGATATTCTCTAGATCCCCCATCTAGATCTCATGTCACTTTTGCCCTGCAGGGTTAGGGAGTGTGGGCTCACGACTGCTTGCTGCAAGGCTGTCGGCTCTGCTCTCAGCGTGAACAAGCACTTGAAAGTACTGCACATGGGTGAGAACAAGTTGGGAGATGCAGGTGTTGAACTCATGTGTGAAGGGCTGCTGCACCCCAACTGCAACATCCAGTCCCTATGGTAAGGTACACCCTCGGAAGTCATTGTCTTTCTTGCTGTGTTACCCTTCCCAGAATAGCATGTAGAGAGAGGAAGATGGCAGTAGATGGTAGCATAGTAATTTTTTTCCTGTACCTTCAGGATCTAAAGCAAAGAGTGGAGAGGCAGGAAGGATCTTGCTTTGTTGTGTGAACTTCTCACTGTAGAGCTTCCTGTGCCCTTCTCTGAACTCACCCACGGGACCTCTCTCAGATGTAACACTGAGATGGAAGAGCTGCTGGTCCAGGTGTGGCACATTAAATCTTATGCCTGCCAGTCACAGTGCAAAGCCTGCCTGAATTCGCCAGTTGCTTCTTGCTTTCCATAGTCTCTATGGGTGCCAGCATAAGTGCTGGTCCAGCCTCACCAGTAGGAGCTGGAGGCCAGCTGGAGCATCCTCTCTAGCCCTGTGGTGAGACTTGTCTTCTCCATCTGCCTGTTCCCTTCCCAGGTGGGCACCGAGCTCTGGACTGTTGTGGCTGTGGCCTGCATGGTGCTTGGGGCACCATGCTCATGCCCTCCACATCATTTGGCAGAAGCTGGAGCTGTGCTGCAATGCCTAAACCTCACAGTGAGTGAGTTGAGCAAGAGACATCAGTAACATTTCAAGTCTCTGCCCAAAAAGATGTGTTTGATGACCAGTTAAAGCTACTTGTTTCTCAGCTGAGAGGCCTCAGTTGCCCTTTTTAGAGAAATGGTTGCAAGTTTCAAGTAATAGACTTTAGAGACAATTTATGATTTATGAGTTTAAACCAAAGAGAAGATTATGCATGATGTTGGAGTTCACGGGATCATATAATTATAGAATGGGTTGGGTTGGAAGGGACCTTAAAGCTCATCTAGTTCTAACCCCCACTG
>NW_009930027.1:33561-46450 GCF_000696875.1 Nestor notabilis | reverse complement strand
CAGCCACAGCTTCTCTGGACAGCCTGTTCCAGTGTCTCACCACCCTCATAGTAAAGAACTTATTCCTAATATCTAATCTAAATCTCCCCTCTTACAGCTTAAAGCCATTCCCCCTTGTCCTATCCCTTCATGCCCTTGTAGAAAGCCGCTCTCCAGATTTCTTGTAGGCCCCTTTTAGATACTGGAAGACTGTTATAAGGTCTCCCCAGAGCCTTCTCATCTCCAGGCTGAACAGAAGTTGAGAATATCTTCTTAAGGGTCATTCTCCAACTGAAGCCACATACCTTTGAGCTTTAGGGAGGACTTTCAGGTGTTCAGCAGTCACAACAAGGACATCTGTCTCTGTGGGAAGACCATGGACCAGCCCCTGCTGATGCCTCAACGATGCCTAGCAGGGATCTGTGGTCCTTGCTAGGGATGTCTGTGCCTGCTGCCTGGATGTGGGCTGGTCTCTGGAGCCATTGCTCACTGCAGCTCTCCCTCCTGTCTCTGCAGGCTGGGTAACTGCGATGTCACGTCAGCCTGCTGCGCAACCCTCGCCACTGTCATGGCTACCAAGCAGTGCCTTACCGAGCTGGACCTGAGCTACAACCCGCTGGAAGATGAAGGCATCAGGAAGATCTGCGAAGCCTTGAGGAACCCCAGCTGCAATGTGCAGCAGTTAATGTGAGAGGTGTCTGTGGTCCTGGTTGTGTTCCCCCTGGCAGGCAGTGAGCTCCAGCGAGCTGCGGGCAGGGAACACAAGCACCATCTCTCTGGGAATTGCTCTCGAGGGCGACTAGTGGCCCAGGGAGGGGGTGGAGGGTGACTTGTCATCTGCATGTTGCAAAACACATCTTGTCCCTTACAAGTGACGTGACCACAGTAGTTTGATCTGCTTTGGTCCATAGGGCCCAAGAACAAGGAGAAGGTGGTGCTGGGGAGGGAGTAATACAGTCCTATCTTGTAAGGCATGTTTCTGGCTGTTGGGCCAGTCTCTCAAACTTAGATGGGGTCTTTCCTGTTACATGATCTTCACATACTGGACATTTGTGCATCTTTCTTTTTCCTTAATGGAGGATGCTCACTAAACTGGCTTACCTTTCTGTTTGGGTTAGTTTGTACGACATTTTGTGGAGTGCTGAAGTGGATGATGAACTGAGAGCGCTGGAAGAGTCCAAGCCTGAGGTGAAGATCATTTCATGAGTGGTGACTGCCTAAGGAGAAACGTCAAAGCAACGTCCTCATCTTAACCTGAACTTTTTAATTCATAAAGCCAATTAATTTAATAGAGAATTTGCTTGTACCAAAATATTTGTGGATTTCCTGAGTGGGTGTCCAGGGAGCTGACAAGCCTTCTGTGCATCTCTGGATGTACTAACTCCAAGGCTCATGAAAGCATTGTTCATTTTCACTGCAGCATTACTATCCTTGAAATAAACAATTACTGGGCATCTTCTAGATGTGGTCTCTACCCTTTAGGAGCTCATTAATCTTATAATCCCTTCTAATGCATTAGTCAGGCTTTAAAGAGAGCTCCTTTCCAAAGGCAGGAGGAGATCTACCTATTGTATTATTACTGGGTGGTGCTTTTACTAGGCCACTGGGGAAGGCTCTCCAAAAACCCAAGTGTTTTTTAATCTAAAATAGAATTCTCCCTTGCCTTTCCCTATAAGAGTTCTTGGAACTCTCATGTACTTCAGTGGTGGCCAACACAATAGAGAAGGAAGAAATGAGCAGCTGTGCAGCTGCATTTTTTTTTTTTAATTGGTGTCCCTTGAAAAGCAATTTTCCTACAGACAAAAGATGAGTTTCTGCTAGTACGGACAATGATTAAATGGTTTGGTATTTGTGCTAGGGCAGGAGTGGTTCTACAGCAACCTTAATAAAGTCTGTTTGCAAATAATTGTGCCATTTTTCTGTTTATAAGAAGAAAATGAAGATATTTCTCCTTTAAGACCAATCCATCACTCCTGAACTACAATACCACCAATAACTTGTTTTACATGTTAGCTTTGGTAAGCTCCTAGTGGAAGCATGCCAGGAGATCTTAGTCAAGGCCTCAGGTAGACAGCAAGCCTAGAAGACATTGCTCTGGTTTCAGAGGACACTGGGTTTTCTTACCCAGTCAGAGTTAATAAACCTTGTTCCAAGGGAAAATGTAGCTGTTGCACACCTGAAACAAGAAAGAATTAACTTGGCTTTAAAAGCGTAGGAGACAAACTTGGCATTACCTTCTGGTGGCTTTGCAGTAATGCCAAAGAAATCCCATTCCCCATCGTCCCTCTTCCTAGAACAGTCACTTGGCGTTTTATTCACTTGCAAATCCTGCCTGGGCACCCAAGTTAAAGGTGTTCCCAGGCTTTGGCTTCCAATGCTCACGCATTCATACCGTAGAGGCTGGAAGTGGCTTTTCTTTGACTTAAGGAAAACTTTGACCTAAGCATAGTTTCTACTGTAGCCTTCACAAATATCAAATGGTGCACAAGAAGTAGCTTACTTGTGTCTGCAGGCAGGTGCGAAGGATAGGATTTGTGTTTTCCTCAACACGTGTCTTTTTTTAGCATTTTGGGCAACCTCAAAACCACTCCTTTTTGCTTTGAGAGCTCTTTGGTGTTCTCCTTCAAGGGCAGAAGTAGTTTGTGTGTTTAGAAACCTACTCATCCTGGGTTGGTCTTAAATAGGCTTTTCACGTTCATGGTCTCTCCTGGACTTGGCACGTGTGGGATCATTTCAAGCTGGGGGAGAAGACAGGGCTGAAGAGGGACAAGAGACATGCAGGGGCTTGAGCACAAGAATCAGGCATCTCGATGGGTGTAAAGACAGCACTCTAAAAGAATTAAGCAAATACTAGAGGTGGATTTCTGAGACTACATAATGTGATGGATAGACGACAATGTCTGCAAGGGAAGTGGAGGTGTATCTGGGCTGCTCCCAAAGCAATCGTGGTCAGGCAGGTTGAAGGTGAGGTAGTTTTCAGACAAACCCTCCCTTGGCCCCATCTAACAGGCAGGATGGGCTGAGGACTCTCTCAACCAAAGTCCAACCTGGGCCAAGCTATCCCAGAGCCAGCACCTGCGTGTTGGCAGTACACATTCCCTGCAGCACCATCCGTGCTGGCTACCCAGGGGGTGGCACTCTCCTCTTGCACTCAGTGCAGGACACTGCTGCTGCTGCAGTGCTGGGGTCTGGGAAATGCCTCCTCTTCCTCTGCTGCAGGCTGAGGAGCACCAGGATGCACCAGTAGCAAGCCACTGTAGCAAGAGGCACTTGTGGTCATAAATAAGACTCAAACAATGATTTATATTCCTTAAAACTTACCCGGTTCTATTTATCTAGTAGTTGGCCCAACTCACTTCTCTGACAAACCTTGCCACAACCATGTATTTGTGAGAGCTGAAATACAGAGTAATTTGCTCCCACATTTTTGATGTGTGGGTCTTCACCATTTTAAGCTAAAAGGAGTAGGCAGTAATTGAGTTACAAACATTTCATGTGGGCTAAGATACTAAGCTGGCAATCAAAGCCTTGCTCATACCAAGTTCACAGCTGGAACACTCAGAAGCTACTGGGATACCCCACCCACATTCTGGTTCTTTCAGGGCAAATGGTTGGACCCACAGTACCAGTGGTTTACAATTAGTGGCTTTCTACTAGCAAGGGTTAAGTTTCACCTGGTATAATGAAGCTTAAAGATAAAATTATGCAGCCAAAATAAGAAAACCAGGTATGACTTTCAGTTTTAAGCAAATACTAGAAGCTTAAAAACATGCTCCTTGAGATCAAATAGCAGAGAACTTAAATCCAGAGGAGCAGGTTTGTGTTTTAGATCTCAGTAACAGCAACAATGCTTCAGAGGGTGTCAAAACTTCAGGTTTTTGCTAGTAGTTTAGCATTCTGCAATAAACATATTTTTTCATTCATCACAGCATATGACCTCAAGCAGGGTGGTCACGGTGTTCCAGTTAATGCCAGAAGCAGTTAAGCAAAAATTACTGGCCTTGCAAATGGGTCATACCCATTTAAACATGGTACTTGCTTTGGAGGAGTATTATAACACAGCTGCCCTGGCTGCTCTTTTGCTGCCTGGGCTTTTGGGGAAGGAACTCCAGCACAGCAAGGCCCCAGGCACCAGCTCCAAATAATATAGATGATAACAAACAGCAGTTTCAGGGCTACAGTTGAATCTGAAAGGGGAAATCAAACAAACTGTGTTTGAAGAGTTAACCACAGCTACCCACTTTCTCCAAAAACAGTGCTTACCATCTGAGTCACTCCCAATCCTCTACTAAAATAGTCTGAAAGGGAGTTATTTCTTGCCTGAATTCCTCTTTTGCATAGAAAATTATGATTTTTCATTATCATTTCAAACATACTTATCTTTCTGTCAGCTTAGCTCCTCAGTTACCCCTTCTTCCCCAATATCTCCTTTTCATGTCATCTCTTTTGCCAATGGGGAAAACACACATCAACAAAAAAACCCCATAAACTAAAGGGGAAAGTCCCTCTCCCCATAAGATAAGAAGAGCTTTAAACTACTTTACCCATTCCCCTGCTCACAGCTGCAAACAAACAACAGACATCTTGCCTTTCTCCTTCTGGGCTACAGCATCACAGCCCCTTCTTCCTCACTTCTCCCACTTGTCTGGCACTCACACCATAAATACTGGCAGAACACGGGTTCTCATGTTGACAATGACTTACAAGTTGACTGCTTTATGAATATGTCTTACCTCTCTCAGCTAAAGCCAGCTGCATCCACCAAGGGAGGAAACACTGCCCCTAGCAGGAGGAAGAAACATGCTAGGTCAGCAGCCTGCATGGATGATAAAGTCTTTCCAAGGTAGAGGGCACATCAGTGGCACATGGGGTTCAGGTGTACTGGGGGGGTGGAAGTTTTAACTGGCCAACATTGTATCTTGGCCTATCTCGTTTGCAATTAAAGGCAGGTGTGCAGTGGGAGAGGTGAATTGTTGGCAGTTCCTCAAGCCCTTGAAGATGTTCCAGAACAGAAAAGCAAAAAAAGTCCTAAGGTGGGCTGCCTGGCTTTAATATCTGCAGAGGGAAATAAAGCACCAGCACAGATGTTGTTTGCACATGCACCCTACAAACAACCCGTGCAAATCCTCTGGTGCTGCTCGCTGTTTTCTACCTCACTGGTAATTATGACATCCCAGGAACCACAAGGTGCCATCAGGACAGCGTACAGATCCAAAGTATCCTGCAAAGCCAGCTCTTCCCACCCTAACTTCCTTACACCATACACATTGGTTTTGTCTTGTTTCACACCTCACTTGAGTGCTTAGTTCAGACCCTAAATATGCTTTCCAGATGATTAAATCACCTCTGCTTCTGGGTACAGAAATACTCCCCAGGCCATGCTGTAATTGTCTAGGAAACATTGTCTGCTTGCCATGACTTCTAGATGTAGCTTAGCTAATTGACTCCTTGTAGCTGAGTTAAATGCATCGGCTCATCTCTAATGTGCAGTAACTGCAAATCAAGTAGTGAGGCTGTACTTGGAAATAATTAGAATATAAAGCACCAAAGAGTTTTCTCTGTGGCACCTCCCATAAAGAGGGAAAATAAAGACTGTTTTGTTCATCCCTGACTGCAGTGGGGAACTGCTGCTTTCTTCACAACGGGCTCCCAGGGGATCCATTGCCCCATCGGTGCCACAGGATGCAAAGCAAATCTAAATTAGATGTGCTACGTGGCATGTCTCCTAACTGCAGCAGGATCGAAGATAGCTATAATCCCAACAAGGGGGGTTAGAATCAGCTAATGAATGCTCTGGGGAAGAAATCTGGCTGGATTTGGATAGCATGATAGAGAGCAAGCAGAGCTCCTAAGGCTGGAGGGACAGAATGGAACTGATCCAAGGCTTGTCCGGAAAAATCATCAAAGCACAGGTGGGGTAAGGGGTGAAAAGAGATGAGGGGGGAAGGAAAGCACTGCAGGATGGTGTTTTGCCTCCCTTCTCATCTCCTTCCGCAGTTCTTGGCTCTGTAATCTCCGTGTAACTTAACATCATTTTCTGAAAGAGACAATCACTCCTTCTTTTCAGATAGCTCATTCCCTCTAAGTGTTTAAAGCATCTTTAGGCTCCTGGATTTTATGCCTGACGTAAAATGGCATTGGCACAGCTGAGACTATGGATCTAGCTCCAGTAGCATGCACAAAGACTTCCCATTCACTGCTGACATCCAGCTGCAACAGCCCCAGCTCCAACATCCATGGGACATACTTCTTAAAAATAAAAAGCAACAAGATCCTATTGTTTGGATAGAGAAAGAAGAGTTAAAACAACTGCATAGCAAAAGCAGATGAAAAGCATGCTACTCTTAGCCCACTCATTTATCCTGTGCTTTTTATGGGCTTTCAGAGGTGGGAGGACTTCACATACCAATACAGATTGGTTTCACCAAGAGCAGCAAGGGGTTATGGATGCTCTCCTTCAAGCATCAAGCAGCTCAGCCTTTCTCCTTTGCATCCTACAGTGCCTGTTGGGCCTTTTCTGGGAGCTGCAAGGGAGCTCTACGTGGAGCAGCTCTCACTCTGACTCTGATGGCTGGATATTCCAAGGGGGCATCCAAAACACCATCTCTGTGCAGTTTTGCTGGAGTTGATTAGGCAGCATTCTCTCCATCACCTTGTTCCCAACACACACCCTGTTCTGAGCCAGTTTCATCAATATTGGCTCCTGTCTTACTGAGCAGGGTGGTAACTTATTCTTCTAGTACAGCAAACCACTTTCTTAGCACATCAGTGGTGTCATGGCACCTGTATGGTGACTTTAACCAAGGTCCATAAGCGCTGGATTAGGCATGATGGTTAGGGGGACATTTGACTCCACTGTGTGCTTTTGTTTAAGTATCTGCTGTGTAATTCGGATGCAGGTTCTTGAAAGTAACTTCTGTTGGGTGAACAACAGCCGGTTAATAAGTTTGTTTGAAAATGCGAGTGTCCACTGCCCACACAGAACTCACTGGTGGTGAACAGCATTAGGAGGCTTTTCTAGGACAAGCCAGTCAGTGCATGGTCTCCTGTCCCTCCCTTGCTCACTTGTGCCCTTACAAGGGAGCAGGAAAGACTACTCTGCCTTCAGGTTGTTATCACAGGATGATGCCAAGGTCTCGCTGGTAACACCAAGGTGTCTTTGGCTCACAGATTCCCAGAACTTCCCTGCTCTTAGAGCCCACCCTGCACCGTCAGAAATGTGCTGCTCCCCTCACTGATGCGATGGTACCCTCAGCTCAATTACTGTTCCTGTTCCTCAAGACAGATATTGAATACTTCGACTTTCCTGCTATTGTGTGCACTGAGATCATGCCCAAGGATCACAGATGTCAAGGCAGACATCTGTACTGGTGGCTAGGTACTTGCTGGGTGAGCACAGAGACATTATGGGCACTTGTATCTATGGATACAGCAAAATCTGGCTATGTCCTTTGCCTGGAGGTTGTGGGAGTCTCCTTAGCCTGCTAGCAGAAGGAGGCTCAGAGTCACAAGTGTAAGGACTGGTTGGCAGAGGAGGAGATGGTGTTGTAAGGCCCCGTTCCAAGGTGAAGATTCACTAGTCTAAAGACAGTATCTTGTTGCAGGTTTGTAGAGAGTTAAATTTCTCTGACAGTTTTAAAGGCTTCTCTTAGTCCCATTTTTTTTTCAGGAATCAAATTATTGGGAAGTGTTTATTTAGACTGAGATTTGGGTCTCACCCACAGGAGAATGTTTCTGCCAGTCACCTCCTGTTCTTTGCTGTTTCTAACTCCAGCAGTGATTGCTGGTGGTATGTTTTGCAGTGTCCCACCAAGTCAGTGATGAGAAATCACAGAAGCAAATACATCAACTTTTTCTGAGGTAAAGAAATCATGAATTTTCAGGGGTTTTGTGCAGGAAGTTTGACCAAGCTGATTTCTGCTTTACAGCTTGTTTTGGGATGCATAAACAAACAGCAATTTCTTGGAACAGCTCTTATCCAAAGCTAAGCACAGTTTCTTGGCTGCTCTTGTTTGCTAGAGGTGGGTAAAACGTTTGATCTTCTGGCACGATAGTGTTTTAATCTCACCATAAGCAATTAGAAAAGAGAGGCAGTGAGTGCTCTTCCCTACCAGATTTTTATTGTGAATGGGTGTAAAGGTATGGACAGGAAGGGCTGCCATGCACAAGCTCCCCATCCCTTCTCTTTTCCAGAAGGATTCACTCCTCTCCTGAAAACAGTGACAAAGCTCTTAAGGGATCCTTATCCTAAGGGATCCCTTCCTCTAGTCCTCATTTTGACTACCCAGGCTAAGCAAGGATGAAAGGCTATGCCAAGCCGCAGTGCAACAGACCATTCATCTTGGAGCAAAGCAACACAGAAGAGCACAAACTAAGCTGCTGCTTCTTCCTAGGACTGTCAGGTTCCTTCCAAGGGCAGATTACAAACTCTCTAGGTCTCTTTTTCCAAATTTCCAGAGACTTATCTCCTGTTACAGAGACCCATCAGGCTCTTACACCTCCCCAACAGACCAGCAAGTCTGGCTTCTCCCTGTCCCTCCTCCTTTTCCCGATGTCTCCTTTTCCTGCCTTAGACCTCCCGGAGCTGGCTCTGCAAACTGCAGGTCATCGAGTGTCTTTCTGCCTGAACAGGTCTGCAAATGACTGGCTATTTACTGCAGGCACAGCTGAAAGGAAGGCACTGAAATCTCCTTATCTGACAAAGCTGCCTGCTAAGACAACCCTTTCCTGACTACTGACCAGCACATTTCTCATCAGCACAGAAAGCAAGTCAAGCTGGTGGCCTCCAAGATGCCAGTGTCATCATAGCAGCCGAGCCAGCCAGGTGCTGATCCCATAACCTCACAAAGGGTTTTCTTTGGATAAAACCCAACAAGCCAGATCCAGTGATCCAGACAGACAGGGCCCTTGGTAGTACAATCTCACGGTTGCAGGAAAGAGCAGGATAAGGCCCAGGGAAAGGGAACAAAGTTGGGAAGGGATCTGGAGCAATCTCTATAGGGGGAATGACTGGTTGAGCTGGGACTAGGCAGCCTGGGAAAGGGTGGCTGGGGGGCAGGACAGAGATCTGACATCAGGAGCACCTGGAGAAGGTGAACAGAGAACTGGGGTGCTTACCCCAGTCTTATACTGACCCCAAGCATCTGCTGTGAGGCACTGTCAGAAAGCCATAAGCAGAAGAGCAAGTGACCAGGAGGCAGCCAGCAGTTGTGAAGCAGTGATATATGAAGGACAGGAAGCGAGATGCAAAAACAAGTTTGTTGGAAAATCTCAGCTGCATCACATTTCTAGTGTCCTTTCATTTGGAAAGACCATGAGCTGCTTTGTGAATTGCTCTGTGATTGCTTTTGCAAGGCAATCCAGCAGATGCCTGTCTGTGTGGCAATAGTAACAGATCTCTGGCAGTGTGGTACTGATCTGTGAGCACAAGCACAGGTAAGTAACACACTGACAAGACTCCATGAGGGAAACAAGGTAAGTTCTGTATGTTCCCACAACAGGGAAGGGGTGGGGGGCAAAGTGCTGATGCATGAGGTCAGCAGCCAGCCCCACCACAGCCCCTACGCACTCAATTCCCATCCTTCATTGCCCCTCAGCCCCCCAGAGGGTGCTACAAGTAGCCTGGGTAAGCTCTGGATGGCAAATTCAGATGTTGACCTCTCACAAATAGGGCTGCTGGGGTGCTTCAGTTCTTCAGGCCACAAGCAAAACACAGCAGATAGATAGGTATCACAGCACACAACAGGGACCTTTGCTCCTGTTTCCAGGTGCGTTAAGGAGAGTGGTGGTGCTTACGAAGTCCGTTGCTGAGGGAAGTGAAAACACTGGCAGACCAATTCCCAGGGAAACTGTTGCAAAACCTCTCCTCTCACTTGATCAAACGTTTGATGTCTACTTGCCTCTCCTTTATCCATCTCTTGAAGTTTTACCAACAAAGCAGCAATTGCAAACCATTCCCATCCCCTCTCCTGCCCCCATGACTGGAAAAGACCCGGTTTCTTCTCCACCTCCAGCCTGTGTTTCTGTTAGTGGCCGTGGTTTCCAGTAGGATGAATTCCTCAAGTTCCTGGTGACCTTCCTACAGCTGGCCAGGGCTCACTGCAAGGGAAGGAAGCCTAGGCACGCTGCTGTGCTGCACAGCACCGCGGCAGTGGAGTGCTGGCTCGGCAACAGAGAAGAGGAGCCAGCACCAAAATACCACTGGCAGCTGCTCAGTACAGAATGGCTTTCTCGAAGAGGGGGGGGAGCCAGTGCACGGTGCGAGAGGGGGAAGGCTGAAAGAGAGCTGGTCTTGCATGATCCAGGGCAAGGGGAGCAGCTGGTTTGGTGTGCTTGTTCTCCCTGTTGCAGCACAGCTGTTGGGCTCTGCTGTGCATTTCACTCACTGCCCAACCTGAGCTTAAACACAGCTCTCAAGCAAGGCCAGGCTCTTTCCCAGCCCCTTTTTCATCATGATCTGAACTAGGACTCGATGCTTTGGCTGTGCCAGAGAGCAGAGTTGGGATGCAGCGTCACAGAGAGGCCAGGATTCAACTATCTGATGTGCAAAGCCCAGGCAGGGCGATAGGAGTGGGTGATAATGCAGGGGTGCTTGCAGGAGATGGACAGGATGGTGGTTTCTGGGTGGTGGGAGCTGTTCAGGTAAACAGCATCACAGAGCTGCAAGGGGTAACAGAAGGGAGTCCCTGGTTTTGTCATCCTCTGTCCTCCCCTCCCTACGGAGGCGAAGTGTGGTTTGGTTGGCTTTGGGCTCTCTCCTTCCTTTCATTCATGACCATCTTCAGCCCTTCCAGGCTTCAATCTTCAAAGCTGTCCAAACACTCAGCAGTAGCACACCTTTCCTGACACGGGATGCCTGTCACCCCGGCTGCTCTCACACTTGGGGCAGACGCTTTGTCTGGCCTCTTTGGGGACACACCATGTCTTCTACAGTGGACAATTTTCCTCTCCCGAACACCGTACATTGAATTTCAGTTAAAGATGATCAGGCTCTTTGTTGTGCTGCCTTTGTGTGAGAACACATGGGCAACAGGTCTGAATCCAGAGCGAGCCAAGCAATGCTGAGCTGAGGAGAAGGTTGCTTACAAATAAACACATAGTATTTACATACAAATATATATATTATTTTATATATTAATAAATAAGTACAAAATACTTAAACAAATACATGCGGGAGTACAGACAGGTGGCAAATAGCTTTGCAAATCCTACCAGGAAAATATCACTAGAGCAAAGTGCTATCAAACCACAGAGCCATAACCTTCCTTTTTCTCACATGCAGATTTCCCCATCTCAAGGCAAACGTGGAGAAGAAGCCAGCCTCTGTAACATGTCAGTGTGTTTATACATTTCAGCTATTGAGATAATTTTACTCCTCAAACTCTCAAAGCTGCTGTAAGTGGCCTCCGGCAACTTCAGGTTTGGAGCTATTAACATGAACTGGAGATTCATTTCTGTGCAATCACTGGTCCTGGTTGTTGGTGTGTCCAACCGGTTTGGGTGTGCCTGGGAGACCTCTGAAAGGTAACTGCAGGCTCAAGGGCTTACACAGCTCCTCCTGCCTACCCATAGTATCTGCAGGCAATGGAGTTCTTGGGATTCTGAAGCAGAATGCCCTACTGAAGTAGCAGAAAAAGGTCTGGTGGCCCACTGGAGAGTCCCAAGAAACCATCAGTGACTGGGAGCAGCCCCGAGGCAGCACCAATACAGAGTAGGAACACAAAGGCTCTTGCATCTGGTCTGGGTGGCTTTAGCCACCATTAGAGGTCTTAATGACATGGGATTAGAGGTCTTAATGACATGGGATTACCCCTTGTTTTTTCCAGGGTTTGTGCTTCTTCCTTTTCTGAGCTCCTCTCTCAGCTTTTTAGTACCAGGCACTCATGCAGGTACCAGCATCAGATCAATGAGCAGCTGCTTTGCTGGCAGCAGGCAGGTTCGGTGCAGCACAGGGTCCATCCCAGAGGCCTGGCACAAGTTCAGCCTGGGACCAGCAGCAGCCTCCAGCTGCAGGATTTCTCCCCACGGGCATCATGCACTGCATGAAGCCAAGCTCTCCCCTACACGTGGCTGAGATGGAGGGGCTCAAGAAGGGGGATTTCTCTCCTTGAGCTCAGAGGAGTTCGCACTTGAGGACAGCTACATCAGGCACATGGCTGTTGCTTGCTTGCATTGCATGGTGGAGCTGGAGGGGGCAGATGAGAAATCAGGATGTGGTCCTCCCCACTGTGAATAGCCACTGTAGAGCCTGAGGGACAACAGTGTCACATGCTTTGCTGCTTTGTTATAAGCAGGCCTGGAGACACCTTCTTTAATTAATGTTTGGGTAGCCCTAGCAAACCTCGATGTCAATGGACTTGAAGCAACACATCCAGTTCAAGCACGCTGGAGACAAAAGTATCTGGATCCTATTTGGTCTACACTCAGAGCCACATATGTCAGACTCCCCTGACTGAGGCAGATCTCAGATTCAGCTCTGGAGACAAATTCTGGAGCCAAACCCCTTCAGCATTTCTTTTCAAGTCCCCTGAGCCATAGGTTCCAGTGCTGTGCTGCCATTGACCTGCCCTGGTGGGAAGGGCTCTGAAGGCAGTCGGGCTGTGCCACTGAGTGCTTTGACAGCTCTGGCATCCCAGCCTTGGGCCCAGACAGGAGAGCCTGCATCCAAGGCTTGGCTGGTGGGAGCAAATGTCCAGATGATCACGAATTTGCCACCATTGAACAGCACCTTCCTTCAGCTGCTGGCCAGGCACAATTCACTTCAGAGGTGCTGGCATCCAGCCCTGAGCACTTTGGTCAGCTCAGCTTGTCCACATGTGCCACCTATCTCCTCCCCAGGAGCTACTGGCTGCTCTGGTGCCTGGTAAACCTCCCATGGCCACTCACCTCCCTCCTCTCTTAAGCACCTGCT
>NW_009930027.1:0-33410 GCF_000696875.1 Nestor notabilis | reverse complement strand
ACCAACCCCCTGCCTCTCCCCTTCCCCATCAGCCCAATCTTCACGCAGCGCAAGCCCCGTGCCCCAGACGTGTCTCCCCAGTTGAGAGCAAGACACAAAAGGGAGCTGCCTGAAGCGTGTGCCATGCATCAAGCCCAGGCATCACCCCGGCCATTCCAATGCTCCCTGCACTGCTGGAGCTCTGCCAGCCCTCTTGTGCTGCCCCACCAAGACTCCAGAGTCATTCCCAGCCACACTCTTCACACCCCGCATGGGCCCTCTGGGGGAGCAAAAGTCACCCAAAAGCTCCCCCAAACATGAGCCCTTCCTCCCCTGCCTGCAGCAGCGGTCTCTGCCTGTGCCCCCTGCAGTGGCCCTCCTGGGGTCCCCTCCTCCTGCCTATGCAGCTGCATCCTTGGTGCCGCTGGTGGGGGGGATCTTGCCAAGTGCCAGTTTGCAATGGGCTGTCATGGGAAGGAGCCACAAATACTGAGACTAACCCTGCTTGCCAGCCTCCAGACCCTCAGCTACCCAACCTGGGCATCTTCAGGAGCAGTTCAAACCTCCCAAGGGACAAACCACACCTGGATGGTTCCTCCCCGCTTGCTGCTGACTGGAAAAAATCAAATCTAGGATGATGCTAATGCTGGTGATTGAGCATGATGATGCTCTGGTGCTGCCATGTTTGCTAGTAAGGCCAAGCAGCCTGCCTGCCTGTCCCCATCCTTCTTCCCCTCCCTGCATGCAAGTGGCTGCTGCTAGTAAAACCAGTAGCCGTGGCTTCTCTGGAAAAAACAAGCATGGGATTGTTCCTAATCGGCAGGGCCAAAGCAGTCCTGATAAGAACAATCCCCTGTTGGGAATGTTCGTAATGACCTTGGATGTAAGGTGCTGCCCCTGTTGACCCTCCTCAGCTGCACCCAGCCCTTTGGAAATCCCAAGGATCTTGCCCAACACTTGCTTCCACCATGCAGGACCTGATGCTGGGCACCCCCTCCCACCCAAACTGGAGTCCCATGGCAAGATTAAACCACACATGCATTAGGAGGTCAAAAGCAGGGCCTCCCACACCCAGCCATGCACCTCCATACATCACTTACACGCTCTGCAATGGGATGTGATCCCTCTGGGAACTCGTCATGTATTTTAGGGGTTTTGTTGTGCTTGCGAGGACAGAAGTACTATGCTCTTGGGCCAGCTCCATGACTGCTTCCTCATGTCACACCACTGCCATATGGTCCTCATCCAGCTTCATCAGGCAGTGGTGGTCCATGGCCTCCATCCAGGCAAGCAAAGCAGGGGGAGGTACCAACAGCCAGGAGTGAGAAATTGCACTTCCTTCCCCCTGTATTTACCCCACACAAAAACCATGCAAATATGTGCTTAAGTAAATAAACTGCAGGAGCCGGCCGGGGACCAGGCAGCATCTCTGTGTCCCTGTGACAGCTCTGACAGGGCCCGCGGCAGCATCAGCAAGATGACAACTGTCAGAAGTAGGAGCAGTCGCTCCCCGGCCAGAGCAGAACAGCAGCATCAGCCTGACCTGTGAGCCTGCAAGGTCTGCTTGGCTCTAGATAAGTATCCGTTTCCCGCACACCACTTACCTCCTTTTCCAAGGCTTTCATCCCTGAATCGAAGTGGTTTCATGACTGATTGAACTTTTCCAACAAACTAGCTGGCAGGTGAATGTTATTTCATGTGAGAGATAAGGGCACACTGACCACAGTCACTCCGAAAGCCTGTTATAAAAGAAGTAAAAGAATTTAAGCCTGGAGAGCCCTGTTTTTTCTCATTAGTCACAGAGAGAGGCTTTACTCCATGTGGGAGCGCAGCCGAACCCTGAACAAACCATTTCTCACCTAGGAGCCTGCCAGGAGACCATCTTGTCTAATCACCCTGTGGCTGTGGCAGAAATGAGAAGATGAAGGTTGTTACCTGGTAGCAGCATAATGTTTGCAACCCTGGATTAAAATGATTGTAAACAAAACAAAACCTGGGAAGCTGGTAGAGTGGAGGGGGATAAAAAGACAACTGCATCCTTTGGAGAAACAGAAGTCTGAGTTTCTTATGCCCCTGAGATTTGGAGTAGGGGCCAAAGGCAATGTGTCTGATCTACCTTGCTTTGTCCATAGACCTGTCTCCCTGCACACCCACCAGTGTGACAGCTGATGAGAGCTGAGACTCGGCTTTTCCCTGCTGGGAATCTGCTGGTGCCTCACGAGCATGCCCCTGCAGATGAGCCTGGCTTATGACCCCAGCAGGCACAAGGATCTCATGCTTGCTCCCAGCTGCTTCCTTTTCCATCTGATGCAGGGGAAGCCCAGTGCCCTGTGACCACTGGCATCCCTCCAGCCATCTCTGCTTGGCACTTTCTGCCTGCAGGGAGCACGCTGGAGGCCCAACAACAAATACAACATATCCTCCTGCCGGAGGGGAGGAATTCCTGACCTGACTGCATGCACCATCCAGCTTCTGCCTCAACCAATATCTCGCTGTGCTTGTGATGGGGGTAACGATGTGGCAGGAAAATCTATGCTGGAAATGAGGCGGGGAGAGGAAGAAGTGGTGTAAGCAGAAGGAGGAAATATTATGGTGAGCCAAATAAGACTCCAGCAAGAGGTCTCTCCAAGAGGTACCAGTGATCCAGCCAATCACAGCCTTCAATTTGTTCTTTGGAGATAAATAAAGACACTGGTTTGCTCAGCCTTGGGCAATGAACCCTTCTGTTGCCCTCTCCTGGAGCCAGCCCTGGTGCTACAGGTATGCTTTTCTCATCCAAACACAGCTGGGCAAGAAGGACAGAAAAGAATTAAGCCCATTGCATGTTTTTTGGTTCCCCAGCAACTGAAGACCCAATCTGACCTACTTTCCCCCAAAGCCTGACTACACCCCAGAAAACTCAAGCCTCACCAGAGTGGCAAGTTTGGGCACCCAAACACCACAAATCTTGTTTTTAAGAATCCACACAGACACAAAAAGCAACTGTGGTCCAGGCAGCCTATTTTTGTGATGCCTTTTTAATGGTACAGAGATTTTCTAGCCTGTAAAGGGAGGCCTAGAGAAACACCGTGAAGCTGGCTGGGGCTCCAGCTCCAGTGCGCTGGGAAGCTAACCTGGAATCCGGCTTCAAAGCAGAGTATTGGCCTGGGGACAGCCTCTTGTGGTCTTCAGACAGTCACAGCACTGTAAGCCAAAAATAGCAGCTCTTGCCCACGCCACAGTAATCCCATAGGCAGAGTGGGTACGGGGGGAAAAGTGCCAAATTTAGCCAGTTTGGGGAACTGAATTGGCAGCAGAGTTTCTCACTTGTGGGACAGGTTTGGGTTACGTGGGCAGAGCTCTGTGGGGTATCTTGCCCTTTTTCTGCACAGAGCATATGATGATGGGCATGGGGCTCCCACCGGATTCCCGCAGCCCCACTCCAGCAGCTAAGCACCGCTAATGCATGTTCAGTTTCTCTTATTCTGACTCAAAAGAATCCTGCAAATGTTCCTTGAAGCCTCATCTCCAAGAGCAGCAATCCAACATTTTTAGTTAGTTGGTTGGTTAGTTAGTTTAGCAATACTGACAGCTGGAAAAAATACATTCAAGTGAGCACTAAGAGGTATTGATAAGAGTAGTCCTGGAATGAATTCAGCTGGTGCAGACTGCAGCATGCCCTGCATGTACACAGGGTTCATGCTGTATGAACAGCTGTGGATGGCAAGCAAACCCCTCCAGCCCCAAAGTGTGAAATACTTTGAGAGAGCAGCTAGTCCAAAAACCCAATCCCTGCAGCTCAAAGACCAACTAGCAGGTGGGACATATTCCAGAGCATTTGCTTAGTAGTACCATGAGCTTTAAACTAGAATAAATCTTTGCTTATAAACTAAAACAAAACCAAACCAACACTGGTTCTGTATTTGTACTGCCGTTTAGCAGTATGGCAACCATCCAGAGCCTGGACAGCAGAAAATGTTTAAGGACACAAAGTAATGTCATTTCTTCTGATTTCCCCTTCCATCAGATCCTGCTCAGAAAACTCCCTCCAAGAAAGGGAGATCTCAGTCTCTAATTCTGTTCTGACCTTCTCAGCACCCATTTTGACAATGTTGCTCCAAGATTAGTCCTAAATTTAGCCTCTAATTTCACATGCGCTGCCAAGGAAACCCATTAGGTGATAGCTTTGGCTCTCTTCTGGTAAAGGCCAGACTTCTTTTTGGAAGTGCTAAGTCTCAGAGAGGTTTACAATATTTTGTAAAATCCAAAGGTTCCCCTGGGGGAAGGAGCAGAGTTAGGGTAGGCAAAGCTATGTTGCAACATCTGGGACAAAAGAGTGCAAATAAGATAATTTGTTGTACTCCAACTACAACAAAGAGATAGACCAAGTAGGAACACTGAGCTCCACTAGGTTCTGAGTCCTGCTCCCCTGTGTCAGGTTCTGGTGAGTACCAGTTACAGCTATTAAAATAGATTCTTTAAGCAGCAGTATGCACTGCTGCTTCAACTGGAAGCACAAAAACCTCCACAGGATCATCTCTTCCTACATCTCCTACCCTTCCTACATCTTCCTACATGCTTCTTGCATCTCCTGCCCAGTGCCTTTGCAACTTTACACACGTATCTTGATGCCAACATATCAACACATTATATTTCCCAGAGGTTAGTAAGCTTGTACTTGCAGAGTGTTCAGTTTTGCCAGAGACTGTACAGTGATGCAATAACTTGCAGTTTGCCAAAATAAAGCTAATTCAGTGTGTCCACTTTGTCAGGTTTATGCTGTTCTACAAGTACACTGGACCTAAGGGTACTCCTAGAGCAAATTATTCAGTGAGAACAGAAACCTTACAGTGAAACAGAACCTTACAGATCTGGTCAAATCCATGCCAAGATTTCTGGCACATTGCACAGTTCAGAGATGACTTAATCTTGACATGAGAAGTCTAAGATTTGATATGAGAAGAGCATAAGGACCTCAAGCATAAGGGCGAACCTGCTTGTTAAGCTGAAGTAAGGGGTGCTAAAATGTATGTGCTGCCCAATACAAACCATACTGGAAATGGAGATGAGTCCAACTGAAAAAGCTACGTCCAGAGACTTCAACTCACGGTTAAACTCTGAAAGCTCAAGTCCTTCCCACATGTGAACATAAGTAAACACAAGAAGCCTAGTTTGGGTGTCTGAAGGCAGTGAGGTTGCTGGCCTCCTCTTCCTCATTAGAGGATCTTTGCTCAAGATCCCCACTCCAGCATTGCAGGTTCATTTGAAAGCACTCTCCTTTGTTGCCAGCTCCTGCACAGTGCTAAGCTCAAAGGCTGGGAGGCTTGCAAGCTGTGAAGCAGCAAGGTAAAGGCAGAAGCAGTGTGAGCTAGAGATGGGGGAGCCCCTTCCCTGGAAGGTCCACACTGTCACATTGCCACCTTACTCTGGTACTGAGCATCAATCCATGGTGGCCTGGAGGGGCCATGGCAGAGCAAGGCCCTGAGGATGCCCACTAAGAACCAGTGACTTGTGCAAAGGGGCATTTTTACAGCTGCTATTCACAGTATTTCCGATTTTGTCTTTCCTTTTCTGTCTCTTACCTCTTTCTGAGTCTTCTTTATTTTCTTGGGAAGTGAGAACACAAATCGTGACACAAACGGTGGCTTCACATATAATGCAGTTGGAGCATGCAGCCATGGAAACTGCTGCTTGGGTATGACTTAATACTTCTTATTTTGTCTTCTTTTGATTAAATTGAACAGTAGAAAGGACCATAACCATGAGATGCACCTGCTCCTCAGGAAACTTTGTTACCTTTCAGTTACTCAGTACTTTTAGAGGTGTACAAATACCTATTTATATATTTGTTTTATAAAATCCTGCACATTTATAAATAAACCTATCAAAAATGTATAAAACCCAAAACTAATTGTGAGAGATCAGAAAGAAAACAAAGAAAGATGTTACAGAAAACTTTCATCTTACTTAGGTTACTCACTTCTCAAACTGGAATGAGAAGACTTCAAAAGAATTTTAAAAAACTGAAGTTTAAGTCTTGAGTCTTCATACAAAACATAGTTCAATGTAAATGGTTTATTTTATTCCTAAAGAGAAACCAGTATTTTTCTAAACAACTCTACTGAGTGATTTATGAAATAACTATTTTTCTTTATAGCTGTAGCCTTCTAATTAAATTTTCATTCCAAGGTGAATTTTTAAGCCCTTCAGGCCTGAGACATTACACACAATCCTCTATAATCTTTTCCTGAGGAAATTATTGTATTATTTAATTGTCTTTGTGTCGGGTAATTACAGCAGGCTTCCTTCCTCCTTTCTATTCCTTGTTCTCTTTATTTACATCTGCAATAGGCTCATAGGGCCAGTCTCCGCTGGCTTCCAGCATATCATGATTCAGTGAGACGCAGCAAGAAAAGGGCATGGGCTTGGTGGGATTATTCAGCATGGAAGATTTGTGGTTTTAACACAGATGCTGTAACACCCTTTCCTTCAGTATATGTAGTCAAGACAAATAGAGCACAGTATCTTCCACACAGGCTGCATGAGGAAGTGCAATGGCAGGGATTAAAACTCAAGTGCAGAGGAAACTCTTTGAGTTTCCAGATGGCAAACACCAGAGCAGAGGTCAGCAGATGATTGCAGGCAGCACTTTGCTCTACCCAAGCAGAGATCAAAGTGTCCTGCTAGGTGGGAAGATCTCCATCTCCAAGCCAGGACACATACAATTGGTAGTATTTTGACCCTGTTGAAGGCTATACATTCTGTACTATGGGAACTAAGACATTCTCATGTGTGTCTGAGCTGCTGAGTGCTGGCGAGTGCCACTTCAATTCTGGCACTAGGCCCTTTTAGACTAGGTGTGCCAGCCCTGACTTTTTAGCACCTGGGAAGTTGTGGGCTTTGAAAACTAGGAAGGATGGCTGATTCCAGAGTCATGTTTTATTTCAGTAAGAAGCAACATTTGTAAGGCTTTCTGAGAAGATATTTAGTCCAGCACAAAGCACACTGGTCTGGAACTCAACTGCTGCATACTGTTTCTGGCTTTGCCAGCGACTGTGTGTGACCTCTAACAAAGGCCAGCACCTCTACTTACCCTCCTGCCTCTCCCAGCCTCATTCCTCAGACAAGTACTTCAGTGGTACACCTCTCCAGGACTCAGACTGACTCCCTCCTGGTCAGGATGCTTTCTCCTAAGGCATGGTTTGATGTAGTCACGAAAGGCACATTGGACTGGATTCAAACTTTTTTGGCTGATCCCTATTTAATGAGACTGGTAAACACACACAATACATATTATCTATACACACAGAGCTTTGGCTGTACATTATATAATACAATTGCACTTAATGCTGAGTCAGTAGGCGCTCTGCATATTTTGAAAATGAAAGCTGTAAGTAGCAAATTTCACATTAGGAAAAACCCAAGTAGCCTCTTTGCTAGTAATCAGCTTTGTTGCCTGGGTACCAAGTACAGTAGCTCCTTGTTGCTCCCTGCCTGGGCCCTGTAAGTGCATGCTGTATTTTATTTCAGCCTAGAAACATTGCAGCTATTTATTCATCTCTTGTGAAATGCTCCATTTGCTGCTTCACACAGACGCAGGCCGGCATCAGAGACAATCCTGGCTGCCTGCATGTTGAGGGAGCTTGCCCAAAGCTGCCTCAAAGATCTTTCAAGGCAGGATTTGAATTCTTAAAAGCCTTTTAAGAATTGTCTTTGTAAGGTACAGCAAACAGTGCTGCTTCCACCTACCTGCTTTTCTATAAGCCTCTGAGACAATGCAGGGCTGTGCTGTGCTGCCTGGCAGCTCCCTGCACCAGCTGTATCTCACTAGGACAGCTGAACCGTGGTGGAGAAATGGCAGCAGGATCCATCAACTTCTGACTGATGGACTTGTGATTTTACTAACACTGGAAAGCTGTGATGACTTTGCTGAAGATGTGGTCTGCAAAAAAGACAAACCAGTATCTTGAGGCATCAGCAGATTCAATCACTGGGATTTAACACAGCATCACCAGCTGAACCCTCAGGAAGTCAAAGCACTGCAGTTGTAAAGCAGAACACAAGCTCAGACATATTGGCACTTGGGCTAAGTGCAGTCAGTTTTCTTAATTCTGGAAATTATTTGCTTTCTCCAATACATTTAGTTTGAGTTCTACTGACTCGTGCAGAATTAAACTAGGTTCTCTCCTTCCCATCACCATAATCTACTAAGTGAACTGTAGGACAAATTAGGTCCCTGGACAACATGGCTGCAAGACCCAGGATTTTCCACAGCCATCATCAGCTAGGATAATTACATCCATCTGAAGGAGTGAAACAGATCATTCCATTTCAGCTGCGGTGCTACCTCAGCCAAGTTAATGTGGAGGGAGAAGCAGAAATTTTTATTGGTATCAGCAAATTTTGAGACACACAAAGGGAAAGAGTTGATTTGCAAAGTTACATTTTCAGGTAATTGCTTTTCAGAATACTATCACATCTCAAAGTTGCTTCAAAGAACACCACCAAACAACCAGGGTGAATTTTTCCTATTGTTATCTTTAGTGCTGGGAAACAGGGATTTTCCAAAGTAGCATCTGACTCTGAAGTGAGGAGCCTAGCAGTGGAAAAACACCACAATTCTCAAGTAACTGGTCAAAATATTGGTAATCTCAGCTTCTTCATGCTATGGCAAATAACTATGCACTTGGTGGAAAGACCAAGAGTCACATTACACAGAGCATAAGCTGCTCTTGATTTCCACCACTGTTTCTCTTTGCAGTGTGTTCCCTGAGGCCAAGGGCTGGAAATAAACTTTCTCCCTAATCAACTACCAAGATCACAGCAACTCAAAAAATTTAACTGTCTCATTCTATGATGACTACTCAGTGGATCACCTCAAAGTGGCAGCCAAGACTTAGCTATCTGGCTAGACAAGGGATAGTTTCCTTAAAAAGTAAGAGGTTGGTTTGTTGTTGATTTTTAGCTTACACCAAAAGTCACATTTTCACCCCTTAATAGCAAGTCCTTTAACCAATAACTTGTGAGGCAATGTAGACACTAAGACAAAAATTCATGTACTGGAAATAAAACCCAACAGTTTCAAGAGCTCAAGCAAAAGTTGTATTTACAAATCAACTGAAAGGATTAATCAGTACTTTTAAACTAGCCTTTATGAAGAACAGATCAATCGTTAACAATTTCAGAGTTAAAAGCACTAAGAAACAACTACATTATACTTAATCTTTGAAATATGGCTTCACAAAACAATATCCCATTACAGACGTGCCAATACATTTAAACAGCTGTATGGTCAATGTATAAGTTAGCTTTTACATTCAATGACTGTAAGTAAAAGAAGATTGCTTCAGTTACTGTTTGTCTACTGCAAGTTCTCAAAGAACACTTAAAAAGAACTTACCCTTGCTAGGCAAATTTACCAAAAAGAAATCATACCAGGAAGAGTCTAAGCATTGCTCTCCGCTTGTTAGTTTTTACTTACCTGTGTTCCCACTAAGCCTACCACACAGCACCTTTTTTTTTTTTTGGGGGGGGGGGGGGGAGGGAATCCCACCCTCTTTAAAATTAATTTACATTACAAAAGGTACAAGATGCAGCATGCTTTGCTTTCCTTCCAGGCCTTTCCCTCCTCCCACCCTCAGAAATCACAGTAGTAATGCTGGAGTACAAACACAGTTCTGGAACTTGCCTTAAGCAGTGTTGCCAGGGAGACTTACAGCTTAGTTTCCTCTCAGAATTGGTAAACGAGCCATCTCAACTTAAGAAAGGACTTTGCCTCTGATGCAACCTTTTATTAGTTGGTGCTACGGACTCTCATTCCCCTTTTGCTTCTGAGAAGCTTGAAATGCAATGGATGAGGCAGAGGACAGTCAGTCTCCATGGGCTTCTTGAGAACTTGAACTTTCCCTTGGAGTAAGAGGCAGGGCTTCCTACAGGATCAAGACACCATTCTGACCTGTTTGTTTCCACCCCTTCCATCACCACTGCCACTCTCACCAGGTTTACTATGGGCAACAGTATCTGCTAAATGAAGCTTCCAGTAGCCTAGAGAAATTATGTGGTTATTCATACTACAAATACTACACCTGGTGTGACAGTAAAACTCAGTACATGCTCGTAACTTCTGGTTTTAGGGTAGTTAACAGGACAGATAAAGTACTTAAATCTAGTCCTTTTCCCACCTCAAACAATAGACTTCATAAACTGATCTTCAATCTACTTTTCACCACTTGCTTCAACCACCTTTCTTTCTCACACTATTAGCATTCTGTTATACTATAAATGCTACAGTTAAGATTTATATCCTGCATCACTGACCCTACAGCTTAGTCTGTCTTTGAAGATAAGCAAGAAAGCACTTCCAGCATAGATTAAGACCAAAACCAGTATCTGTTTTATCCTGCAGATGTAACAAAGACTTCAGAATATCAACTATGATGGTTTTAAGTGCTTCATATTTATTATAAAGTATTAATAGTGTATGGAAAATTATTCTCTATATTAGAGAATAAAATGACAGCTTTTACAAGTTATGCTATACAGTTCATGAAATGCTGCACGTTTTTTCAGCTGCTTGAAACAGTATCTGCTATACAAGTGGAAAAAAAAAAGGTAGACGTAGAAGTTTATTATTTATAATACAGTGTGTTAAAAAGCACAAACAAATAACATTCAAAATAAACAAGCTCCCAAAAATCTAAAGAAATCTTTAGATGACATGTACACAGATTATACTCAAGTTTCAATATACACATTGTTCCCCCAAGATGCTCCACTTTACTGGATTGCTGGAACATGATGACAATTGAAGGTGCAAGAAAAGCACCACCCAAACCACAAAAGCACTGGATAGGCAGATCAGCAATTTCCTGAAGTGCTCTCCACAGTCTTTGGCTCTACTATTTTTTACAGCCATACACTGTGGCAACACATGAAGAGATGGGCTCCAATCACAAGCATTGTCAATTGCAATCCAGTTATCTGGGGAGTTGCTAGAGCAATTCAAGGCACTCTTCCCAGTGCTGCCAGCCCACAGAACCCCCTGTGCAGGACACAGCATTTTAAGAGACAATCAGGTTGGGCTAAAGCATGTTCTTGAAGGACATGGAATGAACTATTCAACACAAACTCCTCCAGAATGTCCAGTTCAAAGTTCATTCATACTTCACAGGCATACCAGCTTAAGAGAAACATTCATGTATATGTAGGTAACACTTTAAAGCACTCTGCTTCAATGTGTTTAGTTGCTTTATGGTTAAAGTGGTGTAACATATCAGCAGCTTTGAAGATAGTGTTCATGGGGCATGTTGAACCTAATCTCACAGTTAAGATTTTAAGCCTACTTCACAGTTTAACAGTTGTCTCCTTCGCTTTTCCTTCTCATTGAGAGGCAGTGTCTACAATGAATGATCTTTTACAGCTGTTCTAGCTTACAACATAAACCAGAATGCCAACACCCTCCCTAGAAAATGTACTCGCAGTAACACTGTTTGCTCTGATGCATATGGTATTGACACTTAATTGTAAGCTTGTCCCATAATACAAAATACCTTCTAGATCAGAAAAATTTAAAGATATTGCACTGTTGTATTTTACTTTTGCCTCCCAACCTCATTCCAAGTATTTACGAAACTGTAAACAAGTCATTTTATACAGTACTGTACACCTGCATTCCAAGAAACTGGAATTCAGTGACACCTTCGTTAGAGATACAGTAGCCTAAGCACAGTGTAAGTTCTGTCCAGCTGCCCTCTGCAAACAGTAACCAACAGGCCACTCCTCCAACATTCACACCTTCAGCTTCCTCTTCTGCTCAAAGTATGCATCAAATCTGGATAATGCGTATTCCTGGAGAAATAAGAAACATTCAATACTCAATACAGTAAACAGGTAAATGTTTTTATTTGGGAGGGGGAAATATAATGAAGGTATTAACTTTGCTACCTTCCCAATCCATCATCTCAATGCATTAATTAGCTCTCTTCAGGAAGGATAATCTCTCTAGAGGTGTTCTGGCCTCTTAAAATTCCCTCCGATCTTATTTCAACTCTACCACTATAAGCTGCTGCCAGTATGTCAGACAAAAAAAATCAGAAACTAAAAAAGGACAACTTCTGCAACACTTCCTGCAGGACATTCAGAATACCTGAAAGTTGTATCACTTTACCATACACTAAAGCATGTATCAGGAGTTAGACTGATCTGTTTCTCAAGTACAAGAAGCTACCTGGCATTAATATTGTTACATACTGAGCATGAACATGTCTTTACATGTGCACTGACTACACAGTTTCCAAATTCACACTTACTGCATGCCAACTTCCCTCTTGCACAGGATGTCTTACTGCAGAAGAATACTTCACTGCAAGGCATCATCCCACTGCAAGGCCTGACACAAGACTATAATCTCTCTACATAAAAATGGGGAAAATTTCTGAAGCTTTTATGATCCGAAATATTCTTTACGTTAAGGAAATTGCACAAACTAGTAAGAAATTTATCTTTAAAATTTTTACTCCACTTAGAAGTTACTAGTTGCAGTGAGAGGTCTTTTACTTTCTGATAATGTACCACAGGTTAATTAGAATCATAGAATAGTTAGGGTTGGAAAGGACCTTAAGATCATCTAGTTCCAACCCCCCTGCCATGAGCAGAGACACCATGCACTAAACTATGTTTAGTTAATTAGCAGAGGATACATTTTTATTTATATGAAACTGTGATTAAATAACTTACCAGATAACCAAACTCAATGGATGAGATCTTTGCTTGTATAATAGACCACAGACCCCAGAAGAAGTGTGATGCAAGGGCAAACCTGAAAATGCAAGGCTATGTTTATTGAAATACCCAACTAAGTCACAAAACCTTATTTCAATATCCTGCTAGAATAGTATTCCCTAGTTTGGAGATGTCCACATCCTTTTTTCAAATATGACATTACAAAAATGATGCCATTAGCTTCCCCATGGTATTTTGTTTACTCCACTAAGTGTATATCACATACCTAAAGGTTACAAAGGATGGATTTTTCTTCACCACATAAATAGCTTATAACCTCTCTTGGCTGAAGTCTATTGACCCAGAGATATAAAAGAATAGGTAACACAGTGGAAGTTTCAAGATACAATTGTGAAAGACAAGTTACCTGTTAACTTCTATCAGCACTTCTTCTTCTAGTTTGGACTTCTCTTCATTGCTCAGATTTTCAAAGCCATCATGGAATGCACACAGGTAACTGGAAATAAAATGAAGCTGGAAGGCAAGTGAACAGTAACAACTCAGTCTCGAGACATATTTTCTTCTTACAGAAACAGGCAGGCTTTTTAATAAGTTGTCATTTTTTTTTCCCTAAACATCAACAGTGCTGGAGCTATTTTTAAGATTAATAGTGGCTCTACTAATAAGTCATAATATTAGGACAACAGATGACATTTTGCTACTGCCAATTAATTTCACAGCTGCAGTCTGGACTTTTTGTGGTGGATAGCTACATGGCACATAGTAAACATTCTATCCTGAATAGCTATCATGAAGTTTCTACAACTTTTAAAGCAAAGATAGTCAGGATTACACAGTGTTGTATTTAAGGAAGTCAGGGTTGAAAGGTCTTGGAACAGAGTAAGTCACAAAACAGAATTGAAAGAAGTTAAGATTTGAAGATTGCAGACACTAGCATTTTATTAGTTATGTCTTATGTGCCTACCTGTTGCTTCTTTGAAGGATATTTAAGAAAACTAGCTTTGAAGAATGGGTACTTCTCATACGTGTAATCATACATCCATTCACAGAAGTGATTTCCTATGTCAAATCCTCTGAAAAAGAGATAAAAACTGAGTACCTCAATATTTGCATACTAGCAATCTGTTTTAATCAAGCCTAAAAGCACAAGGCTACTTCAAATTTACTGCAGTTTTGCCAAAGAGGGTAGAGAATTGATGACAAGACTACAACTTTTTTGCAGGGTATTAAAATCAATTAGTAAAGATGGGCAATTAAGAATGAAAGCTATGAGCTACAGGAAAATAATAGACTAAAATACCAAATTTTACACCAATGGAGTCAGTTTTGCAGGCAAAAAGGTCATACTCAAAGTATTTAACATATCCCAGTTTTGCATTACTGCAATTCAGGGTTCCATTATGTTCCAGCTACACTAATGTTTAGTGATACAAATGAATCCACACTTAGATCACCCCTAAACACAGGTTCTAGGTGACTGAGGCAAGAACAGAAAGCACTGCATGTAACCATGTAGTGAAAAACCTAGGACTACTCATCATGTGCACAGATGAGAAAGCCATCTGAAAGGGCTGAAGAAAAAAAATGCAAAAGCAAACTTGCCCTACGTACATGTGTACATACAAAATCTACCATTTTTCTTATGCCCTCACTAGCAAGAAACTGACATGCAAGCAAGAAGCCATTTATCCATAAACAAACAAGCCCTCTAGTCTGGGCTATCAAGGAGCTCCAACAGCTTTGACTCTGCTGTATGCCTATACTCAACACCAACAGGACCAGAGTTGTTTTGACTAGTTATAATTTGCTGTCCACCACTAATAGAGCAGAGCACAATTCACTATAATAGACAGATAATAGACAGAATAAACAGCACTTGCTCTCACTGTAGCACGTAAATAGTAATACGCCTTCGTGCTGAATAGAAAATAAAGTGATTTACCGGTAATTATAGCTGCTGTATTCGAAGTCAATGAGCATCAGTTTTTGGTTTTCTGAATCCTCTCTGCCTTCCAGAAGCAAGATATTACCTGAAAATTTTAAGATAATACAGCATATTCAATGAAGTCCCAGGAAAACAGGAGAAAAACAATACTCTGTCTTAAGAAATACTGTCCAGATAATCCCAGCAATCCCTTACATCTGCACAGAAGAACGACAGAAAAAGCCAAGTTGCACTGGCTGTATACCAGCTCACTGAAAGTTGAGATACATACCATAAACCTTGTAAAGCTGAAAGCAAGAAAGTTCTTCTGTGCAGGCAGAGGTAAATTTGTTCTCCTAAGAATCCTGCTTCTTCAGTGTTTAGCTGGCAGTTAACTTGGATGACACTGTCAGCCTTAGTATGCCTTGAATTGTTTCTTTCCACAGCTTGAGATATAAATTATGCAGATCTCTCATACCTGCATAGCACTATCACTGGTCACATTACACTTGGAACAGGAATTGCTTTCCAGCAGCCTGAAAGTCACAGACTGCTTTCAAGAATAGCAGCCACTTTGCTATTCTAGTACATGGTACGACCAGTACCTACAGGAAAAGCTAATCTTTTCCTTTGTAATACGAAGATTGCTTTTTCTGTCTTCCAATTCACTGTCACTTGTTCATAATTCATATGAAAGACATCAAGTTTGTCAAGTGCCAACTAGTAAATAAATTCATAGGAATTTCAATTTCTGCAATAGTTCGTCCTCTCTCCACAGGTACATCTGTTCTTTATGCCACACCCTCAAAGCAATAGAATGAGTACAGTATTTCCTCCCCCCACGCCTTTGCCTTGGAAATTTAGGTTACAAAGCCTGCCCCAGCCCTATCATGCTCTGACTCCTCTAGCACCACGCCTTGCCACATTATCACTGTGACCTCAAACACCACTACCAAGCCAGCTCTTCAGACCTCAGATCAGTGTCTTTTTCCCCTTGTGTAGCCTATCCTCCAGGGCAATCCTCTTTCAGGCTAATTTCTCAGCCTTAGCTAACAAGGCTGAGAACAAAACAGCCCTGCATATGGTCCTCATAGCATTCTTCCAGCTCAGCCCAGCTTACCCCCCGTACAGGTGGCAGGGAGCACAAACACAGCATACCCAATACCTTTAGCCCTGCCTCCTTTTCATCTCTTTAGAGAAAGGACTTAAAAATTGTTATTCCCTCCATGACTCACAGAGAGAACACACTAAAAAGAGGTGGATCAAGTTTTCCTAACACTTCCTACCATACAAGCTGAGAACTACGGAGTCAAACTACTTTAGTCTCCCATTTTCACCATTCATTGTACTTTTTCAGTATCTTCAAGAAGTATATCCTACCCTGATCACGTAATACTGCAGACAGCAATAGGACAAGTACAGTCTTAACAGACTACACACAAGGCTCCCATCATAAACTCACATGTACAAACATAGCATGTGTACATGCTTGGCTTAATCCATTTGTGATACTAGAAGTTCTCTTAATTAGCCTGAAGGGTTGCTGAAGCCAATGGACGTTGCAACTGTTGCACACTAGGAGTGCATACACAGGCTGCTGTCTCCGGTCATCTTACAGGGTAGCACCTCAACAACATTACTAGTCCTCAAAACGCAAACAAATGACCAGAAAGGATTAATAAATAGTGCATCACTTAACAAGGTCATGAAATACTAGCAGCTTACCTTCTTGACAGTCATTATGGCAAAATACAACTGGTGACGAAGTAGCTTCAAGCATAGCTCTGGAAAACAGCAATATAGGATCTTGTAACAAATTACTAAGTTCAGGTTCACTTTTAAGTAAAGAATGGAATTTGCTGCAAGAATTTGAAATGCTGTGCATTTTTAGCAAGACCTTGTTTTCTCAATTAGGAGCCCAAGACCAGGACAACAAAGTTAGACTTCACTGATTAGCAAGTCAGATCAGCAATTTGATCGTATCAACTCATGGTCATATAAAACTCAGGCTGGTTACAGAATCAAAACCAACCCCCAACTTGTAAAGTAAAATGAATATACAGCATTATACTGTATGTGTTTGAAAAAGGATACAAATTCATACTGAAACTTGTCTACCACTATCTTCCAATTTGCACAAATAAGCTTACCTTAGATTTTTCATTTCCTGGGGGAGATTGTAACTGAGGAGTTTGTTCAGTTTTCTAGTTCTGGATTCTCTGGCAAATTTAATCCTCAGCACTTGATTTAGGTATCTGTTAAAAACAGATACAATAGCACATCATTCATGACAATAATTATATTAATCTTCCCATACCAAGATAAAAATCTAGAAAGTCCAAAAAAAAAAAGATACTAAAGAAAATGTTACTCTTCAAGGTAGTTTATGTTTCTCAAGTAACTACGAAACAATTTCTGGGTACAGTGAGAGGTTGTACTCTCAGGCATTCAGGAAAAACGATCTGCTTATCAAAATTAAACAGTTCACTTTTTTTGTACTTTAAAATATTGCATAACTTACTTTTCCATTGTTCCAAAAAGCCACTTAGGTTCTTTATTAAATGGCATTTTCATGCCATGAAATCTAGCCATCTTCTCAGCTATTTCACCAGATATGTCAGGTAAGCTTAGTTCTTCAGTACTTAGTTTCCTGCTCTGTAATAAAATACAGTATTCTTACAATGTAGTTAATGACAAAAGCATGATTAATTACAAACACTAGCATTAGTCTCTATAGAGTATACTATGAAACACTAGGATAGTACTCTAGCAATACACTTTTTTCATCCCAAATGAACTTATAAAATTGCTGTCTTTGGGAAAGCTGAGCCAGCCACCCTAGCTTACTTATGACTTGGTTAATTCTCTTCTAGATTAAGACCTGGGCGATATCACATCTCACACTAAAGATATCTTCGAATCTTTAGATAGATAGACTGGGTATAAATATAAGAATATCAAAAGCATCTGCTCTTGCTGCTGTTAAAGGAAAGTGTTATTCCATAGCTTCCAACGCTATGTTTGGTATCTCACAGGTTTTTTACCTTCATTTATTAGTCCCTGCTACAGCTGAAGAGTTTTTAGATATCTCTCCCTGGCAAGAGCTATAATTGGGTTCTCCAACACCCACTATAACTGTATCAAATTACCACTAGCAATTACTACAGGCTGCCAAGTATTCCATTCCCACATCCCTGCTTTTCTGGGCAGTCCAGAGGCCTTCTTGTCATGATCAATTAAAACAGCTAACAGCAGCCCACTAACTAATCATGAACAGTACTTACAGGAATGAACTCCTCCAGCCGCCCTTGTGGAAAGATTCCGTACAGCTTTGGACCAAGAGCTCTCTCTGCAAGAATGGCAAACATAACACTTTCCAGAACCATGGCTTCTGCCCCCTACAAATAAAACAGTAAATTTTTTAAAAAAACTAAAGCATTAGTTGATGCTTGCACAGAAGTGATCTTAGGTGTGCACAATAGCTAAACTGCTACAAAGTGAGAAATTTTAGCGTTAGCTTTAAAAAACAGACTCAGTATTTTGCTAACCAAGGTTTCTTGACTAATAACAACACACAGTTAGCATGGAAGCAATAGAAATATTCTGCTTTCAATTTTAAAGCCAGGGAGGAAAATCTATTACTTAACAGGTACTGTTGGTGGGCCAGGTCAAAGGAAAGCTATGCAAAACACAGAACACCCTCTCCCTAACCTGTGGGAACTCTGCAAATTCATTTCCTGAAGGAGTTTATCCTACTGAAGCACAGCACAGGAACTGTAAATATTATCCTTGGCTATTTTAACACATATCCTTGGCTATTTTAACACACTTGGGAACACTGCCTCACAAAAGGACATTTTAACTATGCAAGTGAATGAAGTGAACAACTAAACTACCCAAGTTTTCATTTAGAAGAATGACTTAGGATTTGTTTCTGGTTAAGCACCGTTTTTTTTTTGTTTTTTTGTTTTTTTTTAAAAAAGAGAACATAATTTAAACTCCTGCTAAGGAGCAACTGTGTGTGAATAAACATATCTTCCTTTGCTATCTCCAAACATACCTCAAGTTCCAATAACTTTTCTTCAAGGTTTTCCTTACATCAATAAACTCAGTCCATAACAGCCACAAGCAGATAGCTTTTTAATATGAAACTTCAAAAATTAATAGAAATATGAAATATGTCTCAAAAATACAGTTAAAATCATTGAAGTATAGCTTTCTTGATGGTAAGATCTGCTACAAGTAAACACAGAAACCACAGTATAAATCACTACTAGCAATTATGTTAACTGGAATCCAGCTGTACTCAAATCCTAGATGTCTGCTAAGCCTCTGCCTACTTTTGAGCAACTCATCTCAAAGCCTGACTCATGACACTTAAGAATTAAGAGCACAAAGAAAGTTCTCAGATATTTTAGATTACAAAGCCTTCTACATTACTGTAGTCACTGCAGTCTCAGATAGTAAATAACTCTTTCCATACAAGTTCCACTCCTGAGTACACTCCATGCAGCTCTGTTGACAAATTATTTTTATTACTGGCCCACACCTTATTATTGTTGCATCTTCAAGAACTTGTATCATTTCATACTGAAGTGTAGAAAAAAAAAAAGACATGTAATTATGTCCTGAGGCATTAACTCTAATAAAGAGTCTCTAAGAATATCAATTGGGAATTTAAAGCAATCTGCAAATGAATGTGTTGTATCTATGTCCTCCAATGTTTTCCCATCTCAACTCCAAAGCAGAACTAATGCATCAAAGATACATACTTTTAATCATTTCATATGCCCTCACCATATTTGAACTTTTCACTTCAGTTCTGAAGCCCAATGCCAAGAACCAAAAAGCAAATTAGATACAGATTATTGAGTGTCTACTCCTTTATTAGTCACTATTGAATTTGTCTGTGCCTGGTACAACACCAGGTGTTTTAAAAGTCTGGTTACAGCAATCCTGTGGGCTGATCCCATTAAGACATCAGTTCCTTGTTTTTGCATCTTACTGAAAAAAGAACTCATGATACTTGGATAACAACAATTGCTAAAGAAATGTTCTTCATTAAAAAGTCCCTTAATGCATTGGAAATGACAACCAATTAATTTCCAGTTACTCTATGGTGCGCTTATGGTTATTTCTGACATGATTAAAAATTTAGAACCTTCAGATAATCCACAACCACATGATTGCAAGTTTGTAAACTTCTCCGTCAGTGTTAACAAGGCTGGCTGCTTCTCCCCATGAAAGATCTGGTTCAAGGTTTAAAAGTACAGGCAAGTATTACTTAAAAGCAGCAGTATAAGAATATTCAAGTTGGAATTCTCTGACGCTGGACAATTAAAAGACAAAAGTTTAGAGCACCAAAAGAACTTTCTCTAGCAGAATGGTCACTTCAGAACAGGTCCAGTGAGAGCTCTGGAATAATATCATCTATGTATCTCAGGCAAAGACTTCTCCTTCATAACACTTGCTAGACCTTTTACCAAGTCTCCACTTCATACGTTACTGTCAAGTAGAGTTGTAGAAATAAACTACTAAAGGACATTAGAAAATTCTACAGAATACTTCATATGGACACTGAACAAATCTAGGTATCTAACTCTTCAGTTAAATGTTCACCTGATTACTTTTTTAAAGGATCAAGCATCATAACTAAGTAAATCCTCTATCTCAATGCCTTCAAATACTTGGCAATATGCTTATACAGCCAAGACAACAATCTATTGTGTTAAGCTCTAAAGCTCTCAATTTTCATCAAACAGATGTAATCATGAGCACTGGTATTTAAAACAAGCTTCTGGAGAAGATTTGACCACTCACACTTTAAAATGAGTTCTTGAACTTGAATGTTGCATTTCAAACCTAAGAACTATAAATAAACACTCTTTACAAGACTATCCCAATATGCAACTCCCATTCAGGCAAGGAGAAATCAAAAATCTTTCTATACTTCAGCAGGAATTGAAGCTTCTTTATTCTTGCTTTGACAAAAATCTCACCATAAAATATACCATTTTAAGGAAAATTACTCCTATCTATAGCAAAATCAAGGTAAAACAAAGAGAACCTCTACTAAAAGACCTTAAGAGGTGACAGAAGACTACCCCATCTCTAGACACAGTTGACAAACACCAGGCAGCTCAGAACAGGTACAATGCTTCTGGCTAGTGAACCAGAACATTCTGGGATTACCCAGAGGTTTTCTTGTCTCCAAAGGGTGACACTGACTCCTCTGACCAAATCTACCTACAATTTCTACCTAGACTCAAGAAAATTAAATCTACCCTGACAGGAATTTTTGAGTACGCTTATCCAACAGTGAAGTTCCAGTACTTTTCTAGTATTTATTACAAAATTAATACTAGAAAACAACCTACCAGCACAGAATCAGTATTTTCAGGCAACACACACACACAGTTCTGAAGTTCAAAGCTTTGCTTCCTGTACTGCAAAATGCCTAGGAGCTGCTGGCACCAGGGAGAGACTTGTTTGGATTTTTATTTTCTTTTATAACTTTAGGAACTTTCTTTTACTGGATTGGGGCAGGGGAGAAAAAATACCAAGCTACCTCCATTTTTCATCTCTGAAGAAAACTGAGGAATCAGATCAGTACATTTTTCAGTTCAGTCTTTGTTCAACTGATTGGAGCTGTTCCAGTAAACTAAACTAAAAGTTCAACAAAACTTCAAAAGTTGGCATTCAACAAGAATTTTAAACCCAGTTTCAACTCCCTAGGAAAAAAAAAAAATAATGCTTAAACTGCTTCAGATAGCATTCCCAGAAGGCACAAAAATACAAGGGGAAAAAACCAACACTTAACTAAAATGTACTTCTCCCTAATCACTGCCAAAACCATTACAGAGCTGAAAAATGACAGTACATAAGCAAAGAATTTGGCTAACATGCCGCAATGTTATCCCTTACTGGAAAAAAAATATAGCCATGGTAAAAATCTAAGTTATCAAATTCTGTTCAGATGGTTCTATGAAAAATTACACTCAGTTAAACTTTATGCTGCATGAGCAGAAATGGTTCCAAATACAAGTACTTTAAAGTTTGCAGAACAGAGATGACCCATGCACAATGCTAATCAGAAACACTTTCTGCTCTAGAGAAGTTTTCCCTCCCCCAGCTATATATATTTTCTTCAGAAGAGTTCATCTATGTTTTCTAAAATAGGGATTAGGTAAAGCAGAGTACTGATCTTCCTCTACTAAAGAAAGAGCCTAGCATAATAAATAACAGTGCTAACATCAGTGTTCACAATGGTAAGACACCATTTAGGGTAGAATTGAAGGGGTGTTTCTTGTTAATGTGGCATGCTTAAATCTTTCCAAACTATGTACAGACACTCACATCATAATGTTACTTCTATGAGCAAATCTATTTCTTCATTACTATTTACAGTTTCCAGGTACAACCCAGACACCAGGTGGAATAACTACTGGTTTTGAACAAGCAGGATCACCACATTCCTCTATCAACTACAAAATTCCATGAAATAAGCAAATTTAATTACTCACTTGCAAGTCATTTTCCTTCTGAGACTCTACAGACTCTCCTTTATTACAGGACCTCTATGAATGAGAAAAAGCAAACACAATGAGAAGATGAAATTTAACATAATTAACCTGCAACCACCAGAACAAAGGGAGTTGAAGTGCCAGCTACAATTAACTAGATGTCTCAACACTGTCTTGATCTGTGTCAGCTACAGCACTAGTATCCATCTGACCTCTGACCACCACACTATTCCAACAATTCCAAAATCTTTCAAAAGGATGTGCCACTGAGACCAAGCCACTCCTGTAAATGGCCTGAGAGCTGATTTTCAGGTATGTTTTTATTGTTTCCCAGTACTTCAAAACAAGATTTCAATGTATCATAAGCTTAGAGGAACATTTCTAATTAAGAAAATTAAGTCTCTCTGCATGACACCTGGGATGATACTCTTCCTGCATCTAAAGCACTTAAGAGATGCATTACAAAGATTACATAGAAGCCTTAGGACTATTAGAAGGGGCATGTTATGAAGCTTGCAAAGCACTTCCTTTTTTTCCTATTACCCAATTTTCCAAATATCTTTTGACCAGGATTTCCTCATTTACAGTATGCTGTCTAGACCATCTGTACAATGTGCTACTGGCCATGCAAATCCAAGATTTTTCTTCAAATGAATGCCCATGTAAGCTAAGGATGCCTCAGTAAAAACTGCAATATACTGGCAAAACTTTAATGAATTCCATGCATAATGTATTGTGCTAGGACTGTTAACAGTCATTACAAAGCAGTTTCAGAGTATCAAACCATACCCTCAGCAACTGAACCCTCAATGGCACATGCTTTTAATAGAGCTGCACATTTTAAATTCAAGATGTAATAAGCCCCTTGTCCTTTAAAGGGATTGAAGGCAAGGAGAAGAAAAAGCAAATATTTGCTTAGAATTAGTGACAGTTTCTGGCTGCTATTTATGTTGCAATTCCACCGTTGACTGTTTAAACCAGACTAGCTTTAGAGCCCCATAAAGGTAGCCTGCATCTCCACCTTCTGAACAAAACATTTGATTTATAGAACCATGTGCATACCTTTCTGTTCCAAAGCTCTAAGAGGTCCAAAACAAGGGTGGAAATATGAACTTAATGGAATACAGTTAAGCAACACCAGCTGCCTTAAGTACAATACAACAAGCTAATGATTTACACAAGCTATATAGTTACAGTATTTCAGAAGCATAGAAGAAGTATAGTTATGAATCGATGGTCTTTCAGCAAGTACTTCCCATTCCACTAGGATAATAAGTTTAAAACAAGACAATAAGAAAACTACTATTATAGTCCTTTCAAGGAAATTAATAAAGTCAAAACATACTCACTAAAGCTAAATGCGTAACTACTCAATAGTATTAAAGTGATTTACAGAAGGCTTCTCTGAACAAGCATGTGCTACATCAATACCACTCCTGCATCTTACAGATTTTTCTTGAACAGTCAGAAAGTTACTCACCATCCAGGAGTCTTTCCTGATTAATGGTGCTCTCAGAATGGTTCAGTTCATCAGAAGGTAAGCAGATAAGGCTTTCCCCTAGAACCTGAACTGGCATCCACTTTCCAGAAGTCATACTGTATAAAGAGCTAGCCAGTTCTACAAGTCCACCTCAAATTAGTGTTGGAGATCACCTAATGGCATCTACTGTGCCATCAGAAAGAGACAGTTAAGGATGTGTACTGCAGTCTCTTCAGAAAAGGAGACTTCTGTGGCATCCCTTCCTCTTTTCTGTTCCCTCAGCATGGAGCATTAGTGTCCAGAGGAGAATGAAAACAAAGTAGTTTGTAAATAACTTGCAAATATGAATGGGAGCTTGGAGAGGATCAGTCTTCAGAAGTGGCCATGTACTCAGCCCAGAATTAGGAAAGACTTCAGTACATGTGGTCGAGGAGAATTAAGTAAGCAGGATGCAATTTTATTTAACATAAGTTTTAGAGTTTAACTGATATTGAAGTGGTAGGAAGGATTGTTTTCTGGCTGCATGACTACCTATGAAAATGTTAGTTCAAAGTGAAGCATCTCATACCATGAGGTATTTGATCTACATATTTAGTTCATGTTGTTGGCTACACCAACAAAAACCTGAGTTTTTACATAAGACCTAATAACTCACTCCAACTTACTCAAATTCTGGGAGCTATTTACTTCAACAGCAAGAGGAGATCAAAATTACTCAAATATGAGAATTATTTAATAACTGCTGAAGGTTTTAAATCACTCTATATGGAAATATTAACTTAAAATGGCCATGTTCTACATCTTGAAGATTTCTTTAAATGTCTTTTCAGTACTTTTATTGGGGGAAGGTTTATTCTCAAAGCAGATCAAGAAAGCTCACTAGAATTTCAGTAAGGAAGGACAGCTATGTGCACACACAACAGAAGTTGTTATATAGTCTATATATAGTCTATTTTGTGATCATGTAAATTGATTTTAAGGGAGAAAGCTTCAGGTACAAGATGAAAGTCCTAGAACTTGAGACACCACACATTTCCTGATGTGTTATCAGAAGACAAGACTTTTTATACATCTGGAAGTTTGACACAAAATAGAGTTCCTAATGCCCAAAACGTATTGCTTATAGCTGAAAGATGAGCTCCTAATAAAAAATCTCAAGTGATGCTTGGCAGGAGAATTCTGTATAGAGGAGGAACTTTCAATTTTTTTTCCCCAAATAATCCTTAGCTCTGCCCACAAATTTGAATCCTACATTATAACTCCAATTTTCTGAGTTTACTCAGCTTTGGTAGTTTTCAATACTTCAAATACTGAAATACTTCCAAATAGACAAATCCCTAGGAATTTGTATCACAAGGAATTATAACACATTACAAAGAACTGCCTGAGAGGTTAGAGACAACCTACGCAGGAGAAACTTTTCTTACCTCTAGAAGCTGTTGGAAAACATCGATTTGAACTTCAGGGAATGGGAACACAAACAGTTTTAGATTCCGCAATAACTATTTCTGCTTCTAAGAATCTGATGTTGATCACCAATCCCTGCAGACCTGAAGGAACTGACACCAATTTGATGAAGTTCTAGAATCTAGTATGTGAAGAATAACTCACACTTCAAGTCTTCCAAAAGCCACAAAGACGTCTCTAATCCTCTTCATTGCAAGTTATCATTCTCTTATGAGGGAGCAGAGGAAAGGAAGGGGCAGTACTTTGATATTTTGTTATTGCTGTAAACATTCAGATGGACAGACAGTAGCTGGTGCTACTTAAGCCTTCTTTTTAAACAATGAAATCCAGTACTAAAGAAAATGAAAGCTGTAGAGAATGCTCCAACTTCAGAGATCTCATACTATACCGTGAATCGTGTCTGTCACCTGGAAACCAGAGTGCTCTAGGCACGATCGCATGGGCAAGCCTGCAGCAGAGAACACATGCATATACAACTAAAGTGGTACATTACCCCCAGAATACCCTTAACGCCACCCAACACAAATATATCCCCGTAAGAGGTGCTTGGTTTCTGTCAAGCCGTCTGCCAGTGCCAGGGATTTGTAGTTACTCCATGCTACAAACAGACATGGACACCAACAACCACAGAAGACGTTGATAATTACAGAATTACAGTTACACAGCAGTCTGCATTTTATTTAGTTACAAAAAAATAAAAGGCAGCAAGGCAGGTATGGAAGATTAGCCACAGAACTGTGGCAAGCATTTATACTTATTTTGCATCTGCTCACATAGAAATTGAGTGACCAGAGAGGAACATTAGGTTTACTGGTTTGATTTTCCTCATTTATATACAAGATTTTGATTTGGCTGTTGCAAAATAACAGAGCCCCATTCAATCAGAGTTCAAGGTTCTTTTGACATGTGTAAAAGAAAGGGAATTAATCCCCAAGTTACCTTTTGATAGGTGAACCTCAAAAAAATTCATCTTAATTTGAGGGGTTTTATGTTTTGGTGTTGGTTTTTTTCTTTTGCTGATGCTATCTGATGTTGAAATCCTACCAGCATTTCTAAGATGTTGGAAGTTTTGGTTGTTCTGAATTTAAGTAGGAACACTACAATGATCTGCGTATGAAATCCAAACTTAAAAGTCTGGACATTGAAGGGCATATTGTTGGAGACTCTTTTGTTTCGGTTTTTTTAACACTGATATAGCCAACAGTTAAAGACACTTCGTCATGAGGAAGTTTTACTTAGATTTACTTTCAACGTTCCCCTTTAAATTTAACAACTCAGCTGGAGCAAGAGTAAGTGAAGCAGAGTAGGACATTTCCCTTTTTATAAGGTAGAACATATCTGCATTGTGCCTCAAACATTTGAGTTTTAATGTGGTTAGTACTTTAACCTGTCACAAGCACAAATACTTGTCTTAAAAAACAAAATATGTTCTGCTCAAGGATATACTCAAGAGAAGTCCTTGATTTTAAAACACCCATGCCAGTGTGACCATTCATAATAATGGCCAAGCCAACTCAGTTCACATCCCCCCAACACCCCCCAAAACAGTCATGCACACAAAAAAATTGGCTTAAACATATTAGCTATGACAGAGGAAGGCAAAGCCTTCCCTGTGTGGCAGTTTTATCTAACTGGCATGGTTTATATTGGATGAGTTTCATGTACTGACATTTGTGTCTTCCAAGATTCATAATAAGCAAACTGGGGCTATTTTCAAACAGCAGAAAAGGTTCCTTTAAAAGGTGGCTCAAAGAATTATGGTGCCAGTATCATTCGTTCTTAGGTTAGTATTGGCTATCTATTTTTCACTTCTATTCAAAATTTTAACTTCAACTTGCCTTCTGTATGTACCACAATTTGGTGCAGATTGCTACAGATCTGTAGTATTTACAGTAAAAAAATAAGAGCTGGTATTATCGCTGTTTTGTGCTCCAATTTCAACAGAAAGTAAAACGGACAAGAGTTAAAACATGCTACAAAGGCTCAAACGAACAAGCTGTAACTACTAATACCCAGTGGCAGTTACAATTAAGTAATTGAAAATTACATTGCAATTTTCACATAAGGTCTCAAAACTCAACTTATTTAGCCAGTGTCCCTTAATTTCTATAGGGCTTTAAACTTAAGCAACATTACCAAAAAAAAAAAAAAAAAAAATAGCAAGCTACTCCCTCTTAACAGGCTTGACCTAAGATTCTGCTTACGCCACCCAGAAATTAAGAATCTTAAGTGAGGTTTTCAAAATACCCCAATAAAACAGTTTGCTTATATTTTAACTTGCTTTTAAGGTAGAGGGACTGGAAGAGACAAATGTTTGTTGACAAAAATTGTGAACCTCAATGCAATCTGAAAGTTTTACCTTAGGACTTTCTCTGCTTACTTAACCTTTAGAGAACTGCACCAACAAGAGCAGTCATTTCACTGCCACTACGGAAATAAAGGAAGTTAGACATCTCGAAAGATCCTTCAACACCAAGAGTAGAAAGGTTAGAAAGTTATGAACACACTTTCAATTTTCAAACCAAATTAGTTCTGATTTTAGAGCCCCAAATTTTATTTTGATTTCCTCAGTGGATAGGGGCATAGAAAAGGCAAGTTAAAAAACCCAAACTCTCAGAAAAAGAGGGCAACAAGATTCTGGAGTCTTTTCCTTTGAAATACACGGGAAAGGCCACATTTCTTCACAGCTCTTGGGTAGCAGCAGTTCTATCATTGGGGCAGTTTTACAGCCCATGTTCCTACTCAAGCCTTCTACATGCAAGTCAACATTATATTAAAGCCACTAACAATTTTGAAAAAAATTCTTCACATCAACTTTAGTAGTCATTTAGAAAACAGTTTCTCACCAAAATTTTTTTCACTTTGCTTTTTGTTTCTCTAAACGAATGGGAAAACTATTTAAGCTTGAATTAATAAACTTCTACATACTTTTCTTGTTTAATAGTTTAACTTTCCCAACACACATACAGTGGTGTAGCCAAACATTTCATGCTATTTCAAACCACTGAAATTGGTTATTTTTTTGGGTGGTTTTTTTTTTTATTACTTATTTCTGGTGAAGTCTGCTACCATGGGAAAGTTAATACCTCACATAGTATAATAAAAGAACATTTTAAATCCAGTTTAATGATAGTACCCAATGAGATTTTTTAATAGTAAGTTTGGTCAATGCAACAGAAGTGGGAAGGATGGGCTGAAATGTCAGGAACACTCAATCTCCTGCAGATATCAGATCGGTTTTTCAAAGCAGGTGACCAAGTATTGAAAAATATAAAATTAATGCTAATTAATCCAGACCCTCTAAGTCAAATAGAAACTATTGCCAACATTCAAAGGTAATTTTATGAAACTGCAAGTTTTCATAAGGTTAAACACTTATTATTTATTTACAATATAATCAAGTGTCTAGCAGAGATGGGCAAGAATATCTGCTGTACAGTCCTACAGCAACAGCCTGTAAGCTTTAAAAGAGATAACTTTACAAAATGTTCTTGACTTAAAACCTTAAAATTAGAAACAGATTTGCCAACCACTTCTCAAGGTTTGACAAGTTTCTATGCTATCTACATTTTACTAATCAAATGAAAGAAAAGTAACATTAGAAGAGTTCAACAAACATCTGGTTAAGCTTCTATGCCAGCTATGAGGCATATCATACATTTAGGAAAGCATGCTTTGGAATGAGATGGCTGTACGGTATTAATGTCTGTGCTTCATTTTTATTTTAAAACTACAGATCAAATTTTCCAGCAACACAATTACCCATGAGATCTAATAAAATGCTTGAGCACTATACAAGTTTGACAAAGCCTTCAACTTTAATCTCCAAAATTCGTAAGTGCTACCAAGATTAAAATTAAGCAGTTTAGTCTCTTGCAATCTTGCTAGTTATGCCAACATCCTACACACCGTACAGAAGCAATCTTTAATGACTTTTCTGAAACACCACAGTCCAAGCTTAACACCATAAACAAAACATTACTGATCAAACAGACAGCAAATGAGCCTTCAGTTGATACACACCAGTCAGGATCTGTATGGAAAGGAGTGCAAGTTCTAGACAATAACAAACTATAAAGAAAACTGCTTTAAGCTAGCAATCTACCCCACTACAACACATTCCCAAAAGCATAAAGCTGCACACACTTGGTGTGTCACAAATGAAGATCTTCAAAAATATTACGATTAAGCTACAGAAACCCTCCCACTCCCAAAGCACTCCACATACTCACCATCTGCAGGATTGCACCATATAAGCGCAGGAGAACTTTCCGTGGTTCATCTGCAACCGTCTCAACAGTATCAGGTAGTGAGCACAGAAACAGCATGTTGCTGAGGCCACCTCTATCAAGAGAAAGGCAAGTTTATCAGCTAACTTGGATGAACATACACTTTTCATTTTCTACAAACTAAAGGCAAATTAGTTTTCTACAAACTAATCATTCTTTCAATACAATTAGCTGATCTACTCTAATATGTGAAACAATTACCCAACAGTACCAATAACTCATAACACAAGGCCTCAATAAAAAATATTGGTAGCTTCTTGTTTCTTAATGTATAGTTCACCATCAAGACCTATTGATCCAAATTAAAGCCCAAGCTATGAAAAAACTGATATAGGCAACTAAGATACATAGACTTCAGTTAATTATTTTCAGGACTTGAAAAGTGATGCCGCAGTCTTACCAGGTAAAATTGGTTGCAAAACCAACCAAGGCAACAGCAGAACAAGCTTAAAACCATACAGTGAGTATAAACCCCTAAATTTAAATTAAGAGCTGGTATCACGTGGATGGCAGCTACAAAGATTAGCTATGAAGATTTAACCTGAATACCTGTGCTACAGCATTGCTGACTAAAGTCCTATTTATGCTATCATTCTTATGGACTCATTTCCAAATTTTGAAATTTGCAATTAAAGCACTTCAAAGAAATTCCTGAAGTATTTGACAAAACTGAAGTCACCCTCAGAATCTTACCAGGTATGACACAAACTAGGGAGTCCTGTGCTTCAGTCATTCAGGGGTTACACAACCATGCTGGCTTTTCATACAATTACTGTTTTACAACAGTGTTCTCTCAGCAAAAAGTAACAGCTTTTTTCTACAGGTTTATAAAGCTAGATAGATACTAGGTTAGAGAAGCTCACATTTTCATTACTATATTGTCTTTCTGCACCTTACCAATGTGTTCACTAACAAGTTTTCAGATTTCCCTTCTGTAATACGTCTTCCCTACTACTTCTTCCTCTGTTAAAAGGAAGTACCAAAATGTCTCATTTACTTGCAGAACAGAAATGCAAATCAGCTCTACTGAGGGGGAAAAAAAAAAAAACAAACAAACAAAAAAACCAAACCACCAGAAACTTGTCTGTCATGCCAATAAAGACCAAACTTTCAAAACCAGATACAATCCAAACATAGTAACTATTAGTAAAAGCCATAAGTAGCACAGATTTTAAAAGCAAGTAATTTTACTTGTAGCATGATATATAACTCACTGCAGTAACTCTAGAATTTAATAAAATGTACCTGTGTCATGTTGTGATTTCCTTCACAAAGTAATGCAGTTTTTCACAACACCCAAAAGGTTAAGTGTTTAATACAGCCGTGGAGTGAGCTTTGATTCCAGGAATCCATGGAAAATCCAAAATGCTGCACCTAAAAATGTTCTTAGTCCTAGCCTACACACTCCTCTCAACACTTTTTCAAATATTTTTCTGGATTCTCTTACAAAACAGTGGGGAAGTAGTAAAGATTTTCTGGAGGAAAATACCAAGAACGTGTATGTATTTACTGGGAGACAACACAGAAAAGGACTGGCCTACATGTCCAAAGCCAACAATTGAGAAGGAAAAAAGAAAGCTCAGGAAAATAAGGTAAAACACCCATCACACACATGCTCAATAAAGACCGAAGAGAACCAGGTGGCTTGGCAGGCATCCAAGAAAGGATGCTTAGAGACAAGAGATATGAAGTAACTTTGAACCATGAAAGCGAACAGGTAGAAAAAACAGACAGATGGAAAGGATATCAAGCATAAAGCAAAGCCAGACTATTCAGATGCAATCAGAACAACGGTTAGTTATATCAGCTACGTTTCTGGCTTCATTTAAACTGTGGTAGACAATTTTTTCAAAAACCATTTCCTATCTTTTCTAAGCCTCCAATATACACTTTAGTTCTATCTAAGTATCAATATGTTCTAACACATTGAAACCCACTTTACAAAAAATCCTAGGAGAGAGCTCAAAATCCTGTACAATTATGTTATTTAAACACATGCTCAGCCTGCATACAGTGCATGAAAGCCCAGAAACTCTTCTTTTTTTACACCTCTCCAGCCAAACAGGAGTGTCTTACTGAGGCTGAACTCCATTAAACAGAAGTTTCACTACAGTTTCATGCACTGAAGACTTCAAAAGGTACTAATTAAGTAAATCCATGTGGGAGTCTAATAAAAGATATTGTTCTCCTGAAAGGTCAGTAGATTCAGCAGCCTGTTTAAAGGTCAAAAGGGCGTATCTCACTCATAAAGCTAGTAGTTAGTCTACTGCTACAAATTACTTAAAGAGAAGCCCTTACAAAAGGGTCACCTACTTTCAAAGCCTCTGTAGCTTTCCCCAAAGCACAGATGCAGCAGTTAGGTGTGCTTATTATACTTGCATTCTCAACAGATGCAAATCTATTTCTTTGCTCTCAAGCAATAAGGACTAAACCCCTTCATCCTATGATGTCAAGTACCTAACAGCTGCTCATGAACATGATCTGCACTAATGCAGACAAAATGGCAATACTGACAGACACTGGAGAATGCACAGAGCACTTGACTTCCGTGAAACTAGATCAGCAAACCAACATGATGCATTCTACATATATAAAAGTGGCAAGAAGACTTTTTCCAAAGTAAACTCAACTGCCAATTAGCATGGTTTTACACATTCTTAAGTTCCAGCCCACCCTCTATTCCTCCCAATCCAGAAGCCATCAAGCCATTCTGAAGTGGTGTCTCAGAGGAGAAGTTCCAAAAACAAAAAAAAAAAAAAAAAAAAAAAAACAAACCCACAAAAAAAGAAAAAAAAAAAAAGAAAAGAAAAAAACCCAACAGTATCTGTGCTAAACCCTAAGGCTTTAGAAAGTAAGTACTAAAGTCAGCAGTACACAACAATAAGGCTGAAAACAGAATTAATAAAGTCAGATTACAGACATTCTCAGACTAGTTTACTACCTAGGAATGTATCAGCCTTCTAAAAATTCTTCCCCTTCATAAACTTATAATGATCATGTCAAGTGAAAAGAAATTATCTAGAAAGACAATCTGTACTGACTTCTAATTAGTTGCTCATTTTCATTAAGGCTTTTAAAATACATTTAGAAATGAGCACAATGGGTTTTCATTATACTTTGACATGTCACAGCTTTGTCAACAGTTTATGCTCTCACCTAACTGGGGGTAGACTTATTTGTATTTCATGTATCAACAGAAGTAGAAACATTAGGAAGGCAAACTGAGGACTCAAGGAGAGACGTTTACAATCATACCCTTTGAAACCGTATGTGAACTCTACACTTGACCAGGTAGAATGACCAAGCACCAAGATGCTGGACAAGCAGTCAGTAAAAGCACAAGTCTGAGCTAACACTGGTTTGACTATCATACAGGACTATTTAATTCCGCAAAGAAGGCAAAGCTGTCAAACACTACATAAGGCTTCTAGAACATCCCCAATTTACATAGATTTGCTGCCAACGTGCTGAGTCACAAGTACTTGTTACTATATATATATAAAGATGACTCACATCACCGATACACCGCATGTACCTGCCAGCTTCTGAATTTCAGCACCGTCAGGGCCATGCCAAAAAGCACCCAAAAGGCACTTTTATTCTCAGGAGGGGGCTCCGCACTCGGTGCAGCGGTTTTTACCGGCTCCATCACTGTTACAGTAAAGGTCCCTCCCCCGGCTCAGGGCGGAGGCGCTGCCGTCGCGCTGCAGCCCCAGCCACCTTGCACCAAGAACCCCCCCGGGCGGGTGGACGGGTTGTGTTGGGGAGGGTGTGTTTTGACGTAACGAACCCAGAGACCAGGGCTTTTCACCTCCTCCTGGGCGAGACTCCCCGCACTGAGGGGGCGGGTCCAGGTGGCCTCGCCCTGCCGCACCAAGAACGAACGCGGGAGGCGGATGCTTAGCCGCCCCCCACGCGGGAGCCAGTCTGTTCCGCTCCGCCCAGATAAATGAATTTAGGAAGGATTTAAATAAAAAAAAAAGAGAGAAAGGAGACCCTCATCTCCCGCACCTCCTGTCTCAGGAAGC
>NW_009930026.1:0-243 GCF_000696875.1 Nestor notabilis | reverse complement strand
TCCCGGCTCATCGCCCGCAGCCGGGATCTGGGCTTGGCTGGCAGGAGCGGCTTTGTTATCACCACTATTGTCTTTGCATTGGGAAAGGAGGGAAGAAAAATAAGCAACGAAAAAAAAGAGGAAAACCAAAAAAAAAAAGAACTATTAAACCCAAAAGAATCGCTTTGGTTCTCTCGCCCCCTCGGTTCCTTTGTCTGCTTCCCCAATCCCCCCCCGCCGCCTCGGGGGCTCTCCCCCGCTCTT
>NW_009930025.1:0-27421 GCF_000696875.1 Nestor notabilis | reverse complement strand
CCTCAAGCAGCGATGGTGTCGCCTCCTGCTTGGTCCACCCAGCGTGGCCTTCACCAGCATCCCCGGGTAGCTCTGAGGTGGAGCTCAGCGCCCTCATCGCAAGGGCTCCGCAGACCAAGGCCACCTCATCCAAAGCCCAGGGCTCAGCATCTCCCACCCACCCCGAGCAGGAGGAAGGAGAGGAGGAAGGTGCTTTCAGGGTGCACAAAGATCCTCTCTGAAGCTCTGGATTGTTGGAAGTGGGACTTGGGTTGAAGCATGACAAGCTGATGTTCCCCCATGATGTTGCAAGGGTTCAGAGCAGTGGAATAATGCTAATAAGTGATAAATAGGTTCTTTTAACTTCCCATCTGCCTGGCAGGCCCCTAGGCAGCCTCTCCTGCTCTGGGCTGCTCCAGCCCCAAAGGCTTCATCACCTCCATCAAGGAGAAATTGGTTGGGTAGGAACAAGAGCTGTAACTGGGGCACTTGGGCTGCAGCACTCCTCCTCGGGAAGCCTGAGATTAAAGAAACAAAACCTTCCTGCCACACAGGAAAGGCAGAACCCGCCTCAGACAGGCCTGTGAATGGGCAGGAAAGAATTTGGGCAAACAATGGGCTCAGCTCTGCCTTGAGCTGAGCGTTTGCTTGTTGATGCTGGTTTCTGTTTCGCTCCCATCTGGACCTGAACTCAAAGCAAAGCAAAATAGTCCTCACTGAGAGCAAGGAGGAAAGTTCCATCTACTCAGGGACCTTCTTCTCTGGTTGGCTGGGAGGGGGCACATCTGACACAGGCCTTTTTCACCATGGGTCAGACTTCAACAAGCAAAAGAGAACTGAAGTTTGGCTCGTGAGGTTTGCTCCTCTCTCAGCTTTACTCATCCTGAGAGATTCCTGTGGGGCCAGTGGGTGCGGATGTGCTGGAGCCTGCTGCAACCTGTGCGTTGGCTCCAGCTCCACCGGTGCTGGTGGGAACCTCCCCCAAAAACCAGCCATGACAGGAGCCGGGTTGGTGCCAGGGTCATGGAGGGATCCAGGAGCAGTGTTCACAGGGGTCTGTCTCACTGGCGCTGGTTTTACTGGTCCAGCTCCCCCAGACTGGGATTTGATGGAGACCAGCGGGATTTGCTGCTCACGATGAAAACAGCTCCAGTTCCCTGCAAGGCAGCTGCCCCATGGACACTGCCGGGGGGGATGGCTGCGGGGAACCCCAACTTGTGGTGCAGGAGAGAGGGGACATAGGGACATGGTTGGGCTGATCCCTTTGGGGGCAGGAGGAGAGGGAAGGTTTGCAGGTAAAGGGGGCTTAGTGATGGATTTCAGAGTCCTTTTCCCCTCCCCTTTCCTTCCCCTACTTTGTTCCAGAAATAAATTAAAAGCTCTCCCTCCAGGAAATTAAAAATCATTTAAGCAGACTGAGGCAGGATCTGGGGCTCCCGAGCTGGGTCCTGGGCGACATAAGCACAATGCACCTCGGGGCTCAGAGAGGACACGGGTGCTGGGTGACCCCTGGAGCCAATCCAGAAGGTGCTGGCACCAGACTTCTCCACCAGATAGGTCCCTGGCACCTTCCCCTTGGGCTCAGCATTTGTCCTTGCTGCAGGACCCGTGCGTGGCCATGTCCAGCCCCACCAGGGCCAGGCTTCCTCCTGCCCTGAGGGCAGGGACCCCGCGGCCTTGCCATGGAGCTGCTCCCCAGGTCCTGCCTGTGGCCCCTCTGCCCAGTGTGCGCACTGCATGCCCACTGCATGCCCACCTGCACCGGGGCTGGGAGAGCAAGCATGGGGAGGCTGCATGCAGGGGGAGGTGTGTGCACTGGAGGCTGCAGCGCTAGAAGGAAATTAAATGTTTTTTTGGGGCGTTTTCCACATTTTTCCCCTCCCTGGGCTCCCATCGGTTCCCATCTCCTGCCCTTTCCCGCATGGGGCACCAGCCAGTGGCCATGGTGGAGCTGAGCTCAGCCACGCAGCGATGCTGCGATGGGCTTGGCCAAGCACCTTCATGGCCAAGAGCACCCCAAGACCAGCCCACCCAGGACACAGGTCCCCCAGGAACCCCCATCTCAGTGGCGGGCTCGGCGCAGGCCCCCGGTGCTGAGATGGGGAACCCGTCCTGAAAGAGTTAAGGGTGAAGCAGTGCAATAAAAAGAAGCGCCAGAAGAAAGAAGTGCCCTGAAGCACACGCGACCTCCCCAGCGGCTCATCTGAGTTCAATAACGGAGCAGGGAAATCTCCCAAAAAGCTCTCTGAGAAATTAAAGAAAACAGCGTGCTGACCTCCAGCCCGCGCTGCCCCGACGCTGACTCCCCTCTAATTGTAAACACATTGGGGTAAATACAAGGGGGGGACACACAAAGGAGGGTCCAGGGAGCCGGTGGGAGCAGCGCTGCTCACCGGGGCTGAGCATTGGGTCACCTGGGTGAAGATGTGGCCATGGGGGATGCTGATGGAGTCTGGATGGCTGCGTGGCCGTGGCACATCACGGGCTGTGAGCGGCTTCGCGTGGCCAAGGCTTTGGGTCTGATGTTCCTGGTGGGAACAGGAGCCACTGGGACCATTGCATTGCGGGCTTGGGGCTGGAAAACCTAATGTCAGGAGCGCTGGCAGGTCCTCCTGATGGAGGGAGGAGAATGCTCTAAAGGGTTTGTCGTCTTGGCCTCACTACATTTAAAAACAGTGCTCTTGTTTTCATAGATCTTGGTCATCTTTGTAGGCTGAAGGAAAGAAAAGCAACCCGAGGCTCTGCCAGTGCTCGTGCTCCTCTCCAGGGATGGGCTGGCAAAGTCACCAGCCTCGAGGTGCAAAGCAGGAGCTGAGCATTGCTGCCAGCTTGGCTCCATTCCTGGCCCTGTTCCATCTTCATCCCTGTCCCCATCCCGTCCTGGGGTGCCCTCACTTGCAGCATCCCATTGTCTGCATTTCCCACAGGTCCTGCAACGCCAGGACCTGGGCTGGTGCCCTGCTCCCTGCCATCTACCTGTAAAACAAATCACATCTCAATCTGAATCAAAGGCAGTGACAGATGCGCCGGATTTGGTGAAAAATGCCAGGAATCTGCAGCCAGATTGGATTTCAGAGGAACCGGGAACCCTGCGGAGACCAGACCGTTCCCACAGGACTGGAGGTCAGAGCCTGCACCCCCTCAGATCCCCCAGGATCAGCCCTTGGATGCACCAGGGGAGGAAGAGGAAGAAGTGGAGGAAGGGACAGGGAGCCCATCAGGGGATTGAACCTCCCACAGAGGGACAAGCCATCAGTGATGGTGACAGAGCCCCATCACCTGGTGCTGGATTGACCCCCTCACCAAGCCGCCTGTCAGGGAGCAGCCTCCTTCCTCTTTGCTTTCCCAGCTCCCCAAAAAGGGGTTTGTCTTGTTCTGGGAGATGTGCTCTGCCAGGAGAGCGGAGCTGGTGTCCCACAGACGCTTCCTCTGGGGTTTATCTGCTGCTGAGCTACAGAAGGGGAATATTGATGCCGTCTCCACCCCTTCCATCAGAGCAGAGCCCAAAAACTCACCATTTCCTCTTGGCCTGTGAATCACTAATAAACTCCAGACAGAAAGGTCTGGTTAGGAAATTGTTTGGGAAATGGAGAGGAAGGGGGAGGGACAGGCGCTCGCTGCCTCAGCGGTGGCTTTGCCCCTCCGTGTCACTTCCCTGTCTGCAGGACTGGTCCCTGCCTCTGGGTCCCTGTGATTGCTCCAGCCACAGGCCACATCCCCAGCCCAGGGCAGGAGGCTCCCAGCTGCCAAATCATAGAACCCCAGACTGGTTTGTGTTGGGAGAGACCTTAAAGCTCCTCCAGCTCCAACCCCCTGCCCCGGGCAGGGACACCTTCCACTAGAGCAGGTTGCTCCAAGCCCCTGTGTCCAGCCTGGCCTTGAACACTGCCAGGGATGGGGCAACACTTCCACTACTATAATAATAAATAATCCAAATAGAGGCAGAAACGCCCGTGGATCATGGATTATGGCTCAGTGTGTGTTTGGGTGTGCTGTTACCCTCACCAAAACCTAACCATTTCAAGCAAAACAAGCCACTGCAATGAGCCTCCCCTTAGGAAGGGCAGGTGTAATTAATTTGGAAGGGGGCTGGTGTATTTAATTCAAAAGGGCTGGTGGAACAGGACCTACACAGCAAACAGTCCATGCCAGCGCTGTCCTTGTCCTGTGCCAGTCCCCAGCCACCACGTCCTGCAGCACAGACCTCTTGGCAGTGATGGGACCATCCCCATGGATGAAACAGCACAACCTCCTGCACCCCAACTGCTGCACACTTGTCCTGAAACAGAAAGGCTCCACATTTGGACCTCATAATGCAGGAAAACGTCAGGATTTTGAAATTTCAGTCTTGGACACGAATCTGATACATTCCACAAATGCTTTAATTTATCCCTTTGTCACAATATTCAATAAAGGGTTTAGTTTCAGCTGCCCTGCTTTGATTAATAACTGTAGCAGATTCTAACCTGAAGGAATCCTCTTATATTGCGTTGGTGGAAATTAAGTGTTTGATTGCACATAGAACTTTCTGATGTGGAAACTGCTCCAGTGGAGAACTTTGAACAAGCTTCACCTATGACAAGCCCAAACATCTGCTAGAATTCAATCAGAGCAAAACTGGCTGAAAACTTGGGATTCCGAGTGCACAATTAGATCCCTGCCCACGTTGCAACCAGGTGGGACCGTGGTGCCCAGGCCCTGCTTCATGCAGATCCGGCTCTGAAGGATGGAACCTTTCCTTCACCTTTCTTCCCTTTCCATAGCAGAGTGAGGGGTTTGGATTTCCCTAAGAGAGAAGGCAAAAGGATGGAAAACAAGAGGGAAAACCGAAATCCTGGGCGTATTTGGAACAGGAGCACTTTTCCTCAGGGGTGGCAGAGCGTGCGGCTCACAGCCGGTGCTTTTCTGTGCTTCTCCTGGGCTCTGCAGGTGCCCCGCACTGGATGAGGAGCAGTGGCACGTTTTTGAGGTCAGAAACCAGAGTTTTCAGCAATTAGAGCGGGATGCCAAGATAAACCCCCGCTTCCCAGTGGGTCCATTCCCATCAGCCATCGTCCCAGCGAGACAGACCCCAGCAAAGGGCTTTCCTGGCGGGAACAGCCCGGCAAATGCTCTCTGCATGGGTGAAATTCCCTCCGCTACTGAGGTTATTATCTCTGAACAGGAACCAACAATATCCTTTCATTTAGGCTCTAATGTGAACAACGTGCGCTGGCCGGGGAGGAAGGGAGCCACTGCTCCAGAGCCTTTGAAAAATCCAGGCGGGAGCCAAACCAGGGGGAAAACAAAACCCTGCTGTGATGTGAACAGCTCGGCGATGCCAGGACACAGGCTCCAGCAATGTCACCAGTGCAGAGGGTGCCACTGGAAAGAGCCACGGTGCGTGGCATGGCACAGGACACAGCACACCCGTGTCCCAGCCCGTATCAGGGGAGAATGCTCCTTCAGGCCATCCTGGAGTCAAGAGCCCCATCCGTGGGGGTGTTTTGCCCACTGGGGAAAATCACCTCCTCTGCTCAACCAGCCTGTTCAGCCTTGTAATTACAATTTCCATAGGGCTGGAGGGTGCAGTAAAACACCTTCAAACTCGTTCCATCATAAAGCTCACAGTAGGCACCGCGCAAGTCCCGGTGTGTAATTGATAACTGTAAAACCATTTTCATTTCCGTTTCTCAGGCACAGACAAGACAAACACAGCAGGGAAAGGAGCACCCAGAGCTGGCACGTGTGCCCCCTGCAGCTCCTGGCACTGCTGCTCCAGCACCCAGCGGCTGGTGGCAGTGTCCCATGGGCTGTAGCCACCTCGCTCCGTGTGGTTTGCAATGGGACCAGTGGGGTTTGCAATTGCTCCCCAACAGGGATCTCTGCTGGCAGTTGACTGATGGCAGCAGCATCCTCATCTCCATCCCCATCTTCATCCCCATTCTCACCCCCATCCCCATCCCCTACCTTATCCCCATCCTCTTCCCCATCACCATCTCCATCTTCAACACCATCCTGATCCCCATCCCTGTGCCTGGTGGGATGCAGCATCCTGCTCCCACTGGCCACCCCAGTGCTATTCCCTCCTGGGCAACCCCCGCAGGGGCTCGCAGGGGAACACGGGGGGATTTCTCCTCTATTTACTCTTTCAGTGTAGCCGTTATGAATATTCACACCCGCGTGGGGAGAGCAGGCGCGTTCCCCGACGGGGATATCAGTTGGAACATCATCTAATTGATTACATGGAAATTGCTCCTGGTGGAAAGGGAAGCCCTCGCCTTGCTCTTGGTGAATTAATTTAGCTTTTGCCATTCTTTGCTGTGCTCAATTAATCTTGTTAAAGTGATAGAATTTGAGCTCGCGCTTCACACACAGGGGTACGGGGGAGGCCCTGCCTCATAACGATGGGTTGTTAATTAATGATGGGGTTCCTCTATGGGGGATTGGGGTCCTGTCCCATGCTGGCCATGGCCACAATGTGCAGGATCAGTCCCAGGAGTTCCAGGACCAGGGGGTACCATCCCCATCGGGAGCGCGGGGGCCACTGGGATGCAGGATGCTGGGATGCACCATGGCTCGGGTGCTTGGGCTGTCCCCAGCTCTACACTGAGACAAAGAGCATCAGCTCCCGGCAGCTGGCGAGGAGGGACATAATCCCACAAAAGTCCTGCTCCAGGGGGATCAGCGGGAGAGGTGAGGGGCACGCCGGCGAGCCCCCGCCATGCCTGCCCACTATTGACTGCCTAAACAGTTCTTTGGTGATTACAATGTAAATATAGCTTTTCATGGAGTAAAGGCCTTTTATGGGATCCACACACACTTAACCACTTAACCCCGGCGACAAAAAGAGCAGTGAATTAGCTGTTTAGAGGCTGCTCGTGCAGAAAAGCTGGCCCCTGAATAGGATTTGGGGATCTCTGTGTATCAATTGCTATGCTTCAGAGGCCCTCAATGGGGCTTTTGGCGTTCGAGCATGTGCCAAGGGGCTCGCGTGGGTACGGATGGAGTGTCAGGGAAAAAAGGCAAGAAAAAAAGCAGCTGCTTCTCTTTAATAAAACAATGATTTATTCATAGCGACTTGGGGAAGGGGCGGCGGGGACATGGGGAAGTGCCAAAGCGATGCTCACCCTGCTCCGGGCCCTGGAGAGGCTCAGGGGCTGAGCCTGCCTGGGGAGCGGGAGGCAGGGGACCCCCAGAGCAGCCCAGGTGGCAAAACCAGGTCCCAGTGCAGCCCCAGCCGGGCTCTGGAGCAGGAAAGTGATCCCAGAGGGACACCTCCTCCCCGGGCCGCAGCCGGGATCCCACTGAAGCCAAAGGGCTGACAGGGAGCAGATCGAGTCAGGCTGCAGCCCTGGGTTTAGGCCTGTTGCAGATGGAGAGATGGAAGAGGAGGGGGGAGGCAGGGATGGGAATGAAAGACAAACACTGAGCAGATGTTGGGAGTGATGCTCTTCCCTTCACAGGATGCATGTGCAGCTCCCGGCAGCACCTCGACCCCAGAGCTGGGGACGGAGACGTCCCCCCCTGCTCATCCCCATCACCAGGGTTCACACGAACTCTGCCTGATGGTTCCTCAAGATCTTGCCAAACAGAGGTCATCACCAGCACCAGGATGGGGTTTGACATCCCCAGTTTCCATTCAAACCAGAGACACCAGCAACATCACTCACAGCCTTTGAACAAGAGCCATGGACAAATCCCAACCCCTCCACACTTCTATAGGTTTTGGGGCTTTGGTGCTGGCTTTGACGAGTATCAAATCCAGCTCCTCCAGCCCTGCTTTTGCTCCTGCAGATGTTTGGGGATCTTTGCCAGCTGCATTGACCCCATCTAATGTTTTCTTCCTTCCTTTTCCCTTTCCAGCAAAACGGGGAGCAACAGTGGCTGTTTGCAGTCAGTCAGCAGCAGTGACACCTCAGGAGCTGTTATCATAGTTTGGATGCTGCAAGTGGCTTTTGGGGTGCTGGGTGGGCATCAGGACGTGTGTGAAGGGTGCACATCTCACCATGCCATGGGGACACACCTCTCAGATACTGATCCCCCATCACCACGTGCATGAACATCATCAAATATTGAAAATCAATAGGCCGCTGTAAGGGAAGCAGCACAGAGCATGTTGCATGAAAACAGCCTTGAGGAGCAGAAGAGAAAAATATTAGCTAAAAATAAAATTAATCTCTTGCAAAGCTGCAAGATTTGCTTCTCACCCTCCCCCCTGCTGCCATCTTTTATGTCATTTTCTTTAATTACAGCTGGTTTGGATCTCTGCTGCCTGGAGAAGCGTAGCTGGAGTTAGCCATAAATTGGGCTTCTGGATGATACAAGAGAAAATAATAATCCCCAAGGACTGAACATCTGTCCACACAGCATATGCAATGTTATTATTAACTATTAGTCATTAATATTAATTGAGAATGGAACTTTTACTTTACAGGTCACCTAATAAACCCAAATCCTGCTGCAAGCCTCAGACAGAGCTTCCATGGCAGGAGCTGCTGGGCAGTTGGATGAGGGGAGCCTGCTCCAGGCTCAGCTCTCAGTAATAAAGCAGCAGTTGGGGTGTCCCACTTGTGCAGGGTCACTTGCTACTGCCTGGTGGGTCCCAAGCCCTATGGTAGGGGGGTTGGAACTAGATGACCTGAAAGTCCCCTTTCCAACTCAAGCCATTCTATGATAAGCTCTGCCCTGGGCAGGGGAACTCAGCAGGAGCAATAGCCAGAGGAGCCCAGGCACCCTCCCCACCAGCTCTGCCACCACATGAGGCAACATCTTTGCATCACCAGTCCTGCAGGACGGGTTGTTTTTCCTCTCTGCTGTCACCTTTTCCTTCATATGGCAGAAAGCACTCACCTCTTGGGTTTTTTACTAAATTCTTGTATTGTATTTCTGCACTTCTTGAATTACCTACTCCATTTCAGGCAGACTAGAGCCATTCCTGCCTGGTTCTGCTGCTGTCTTCAGTGTTTCCTTCTTTAATAATGGAAGACCAAAGGAAAAGAAACAAATACTGAAACCAGCACCAGCTCCATTCCAAACCCAAGTGCATGCTAAAGATGTTTTCATAGCCCCAAAAAGCACTTCATTCATCACTTCTGGAGGAAAGATGCACCAACTTAAGAGCAGGGTGAAAGCCAGAGAGGATAAATAATTGTGACATGGCTGCTCTAGAAGACACCCTCCCTGCCCCACACTTAGAGGATGCCTGGGGGGTCTTTTTGTCCTTTAACCCACACACTTGGGTCTGGGACAAGTGATTAAAGGTCCAGGACAGATGAGGTGCAGAAGCTCATGTGATAAGTGCACACAAAACATATAACACACTCCTTTTCATGTGTCCACTCTGAGATAATTTTTCACATGTTGGAAATACAGATGATTTTAGCCTGGGTCCATCTGGTTTCCCAAATAACCTGTCTATTTGATAAATAACATAAATTAAATTAGACAAGACAAACAAATAGTTTTTTTTCTCTCCCCCTTTCAGTCTCTTGGCAAAAAGGGAAAAAAAAATATAAGGGAAAGAAAACATAATTCAGTGACTGCCTTGAGCCCCTGAGGAGCCATGCAGTGGTGAAAGCTATGATTATAAACGTGTCTGCAATGTTAACCTTTAACACAGACCAAAGGCCGTCCCTTCCTCTGATTAATAAGTTCTTCTTTAATTTCTTCACTATCATTTAGGTTCCTAAGAGCTCATTCTCTCTGCAGACTCAGCAGGTAATAGTGCTTACTTAGTTTAGCAGCACTCCTCATCAAGGCGGTGAGTCTAGGATCAGAGCTCAGATTCAAAAGGCTTTATTCTTCTCGTCCCTCATGCAGGAAAGGGAAACTGAGACACGGAGGCATGTGATTATCACAGCTGTCTAACTCAGATGAAAACCTGGTGACCTACAAAGGTACAGCCACTTTTGCATCTCCTGCAAAGTCAAAATCAAAGAGCACCAGTCCCAACTCTCAGCTGTAACTGCGATTAGGAAGGAAAAGTGGCAAATGAAGTGGAAAGGAGCTCTTCCTTCAGCCCAGGACAGCCCTGCAGAGGCGCTTTCTGTGCAGGCTGAGATGCACCACTGCCCCAGGGCTGTGTGCAGGACCCTCATCCACATGTCAGCCCTCTCTGCCTCAATCCTCAGGCTGTCCCTCCTACCAGCCTCAGACCACGCTTGGCACTTCCAGCAGCAACAGGGGGGGATTTTCCTCCCCTTTAGCACAGCAGCATTGTCGCAGTGCCAGGAGGGGCAAGCAGAATCAATACCTGCAAATGAGAAGCCAAAGCTGAGTTAATGTGCCAGACAGGAGGTGGGGCAGGGGCAGCCCTGGAAGAGCAGCCAGAGCGATGAGATGGATGGGAGCAGGTCAGCAGCAAACACCAGGACAAAACCCACAGTGCTTATCCCTGGTGGGAAGATGGAGTCTGGCACAACAAGCATCAGGAGCATCAATCCCTCCTGCTACTGAGATTCCAGCTCCTACAGAACTTGCCCCTGGCTTCCTACCACTGGAACACAGCATGGAATATACTCCCATGCAAGGAATTCCTGGTGTGCAATGTAGTGCTTACCAGCATTTCACAAACCACAAACTACCAAAAGGTTGTTGTGGAAGGAACAGCTACTCAAGCAGTAGCCAGAAATCTTCCATTCTATGTATTTCTATTTATAAGCTCTTCAAGCCCAACACTTTTTCTGCTCTTGGTTCCAAAACAAAACATATTTTGAAGGAAAAATCCTAAAGAGAAAGCAAAACAAATGCCATCACTGTGCTAGCATATGCTGAGGAGAGGCCAGCAAGACCACTAGGACAAAACCAACCCTCTAAAAGGTGCTCATCACACTACTGCTTTATACTGTACATGTAGCAATTATAAATCTATATAAATTTAATCCTTTGCAATGTCACAGAGCATGGAAAACTGTTCAGAATTTTCCCCTTCAGTCAAGAGTATAGCTTAAGCTTTACTTATTCTTCTTTCCCCTTTTGCTAGCGAAGAGCATTCTCTTGCTGCTCTCTAGTGGCAGGTATCACCAGCAAAATTGAGAAGATGCTCAATTGCAGCTTTGCATGTTACTGCCCCAAATAAATCTGTGCTGAATTAGTACAACTTACAAATCAGTGCAAACACCATGATAGAGAAATCTGGATACATGAACTGGATATTCAGGTATCTTCTACCAGTAATGCTGTCCAAGAAACATCTCATAAATCACCCTTCCTCCTTCATTCTCTTCCCTAAACTTTCCACCCCAAAACCAGGTTACACTAATTACTAGAATTGCCAGAAGGAACTAAGCACACCACAAGCCAATGACAGAGGAAGTTCTGTCTAAGAGTTAACAAAACCAAAACTACTGAAGCAGTTAAAAGAAACATTCTTAAGAAGAATTTTATGCAAACCTAAGTGGTTTGCATAATAGGAAGGATTTGATAACTTGAGAATTTACCCTCCAATAGACATGGCAGGGATGTGTTTTTATTGTATTAGTGCCGCTGTTCCTAGAGAAAAGCTTAGTTGTGGCTACAAAAGAAAAGCAGCAATGAAGAAAAAAAGCCCAAAAAAGCCCAGAAGAGACAGAGATAGACAAACAATATGGGGGAAGAAAACCCCATAGATACAACTAAGTGAAATCCTGTACATTAATTCCAACTGCCTCAATCAAAATTAAAGCCAGGTTTTATTGTAAAGTTGCACTCCAATTAAGTACCATAATTCTTTATAAACATAATATACAGTAAAATACTTTACATGCAGCACACCAGGCATGTGATGGTACAAAATTTACAGTTCAGGATACTTGCGCAACAGAGCCGCTAACCTCAGTATGTGACATCAAGTCCTAAAGATGTTTAGCCTTACAGAGAGGACTATTACTATTATCTGGTCCCTACTTTAACACATTCAACATGTAATCAGAAAGGTCAGAAATACTTCATATTCTGTCTCAGGTTTCTTTCTTCTTTAGAATAGCTGTGGACGGGTCTTTACCATCTAATTTCCTCATTCTAGGGAGGGCCATTCTGAACTAGCTGTTCAGAAATGGATGATTTCTTTTGGATGAGTGCAGCAGGAAGGATTAGATGATGGCAGCAGGAATGATTATTTAAGAGCCTTCATTCGGGCAAAACAAACCAAACAGCTCCCCCCCAAAGCAAATAACCCCCGACATACCTCCTTTTCCTCTCCCACACCTGTTATTCACATTTTTCCCTCTCCCCACACATACACACATGTATGAATGTAACTTGGAAAGAAATCATTATTAAACTGCCTCATAAAAGACCAGGACCTTTTTTAAAAGTATACATTTCAAATATAAATTAGTGCTTCTTAAAACATCAAGCTAATAAATGCTTAGCATTAGAGAAAGTAAGACACTGGAGGAAGCCATAGGCAGCTTCATACTGCAAGTGTAAACAACGTATGTCCCACGACAGTTAACACTGCTTTCTCCTACCCCAAATTGCAGACATACCTCCTTCATCTGTGCTTTAAGCAGCATTTCTGCATCATACCTGTCACACCAATGGTATTTTCAGATGGAAGTGATACCACTGATACATGTGAGATTCTGTGAGGACAGTATAAGGTAGTGTAAAAGTTTCCTTAAAGCTTGGGAAAGACCAAGTTAGCATTTCATTCCAAACCAAGCATGGATTTTGTGCTCTCATTTGCCACAGAGAACTGAGAAAAAAGGGGAATAAACAAAACCATTGCCTGGAAATTACTGGAACTTGTGAACTAAGTGACAGCTCAAGAGCATACAGCAACTTGTTTACCTTCCTGATGCTTGCTGGCAGATTTGCAAGATAAACCACAGCTGGCAAAGAGACCAGATACAACCTCTGGCCCTAAACAGAAATACTCAGCTCTCCAAGTACTGGAATATGCTTCGGCTTTGACTTGTTTCCTCTGTGCTGTCCACCCTAGACCGCTTGGCCAGAGGTGTTATTACTGCAGAAGGACCTCTTTTCTTCACCTACAATAAGATAGATTAGAATATATAAAATCTCCAGAAAGTTCAAATTCTGAATTATGAGAGAATTATTTGGTGCAAAAGCACACACTAGGAAACCATGGGGAATATTTAAAACAGCAATGCTCTTAACTGCTTGGCAGTGCTTTGTGCCTGTACGTTCAGATGATCTACACAAGTGGCAGCACATTCCACACCGATCTTTACCTGAAGTTTGGATTTCTCCTTTGCCTCTTCACTCTTGTCTGGGGAAAGTGTATGAAAGACAAAATTCCTTGAATTTCGAGGTGCATTTGGATTAAGATCTGATATTGCTGCTAGTTTCTGAAGGACGGCTTTAGGTCTGTTCAATAGAGACCCGCTTTTTATCTGAAGAACAAAGAAATGCTGCGTTAAACCACTCACACGAGGAAAAGGCAGCTCTTCTAGTAGGTTACTCTTAGTAGAAAAACTACCCCTGCTACACAAACTAGAAATGGGCAGAACCTAGGGGCAGCTGACTGCTGTGTTCTACAGACATGGTTTGGAAATGCCATTTTTCAGAACCATCACCAACCTGGACGTCAGGGGCTGGTCTGAATGCTTCAAATGGGTTCCTGGGTAACAGCGCTGTGTCTTGTGCCACTACTGCTGGGCTTGCTAAGAAAGACAGAGGAAAATGTCAGGTTCTGAACTTCATCTGGAAGGCTATACTTTTATATTGAACTGCAAAAATTGAGAACAGGCAGTAAATACTGTGTGTATGGGAATCTGCATCAAATTATAATATGAGCCATGCAACAGAGATGACGGGCAATTAGTTCCATCAGTCAGAAGGGAAAATATGGTCTTGAAACAGCTTTTCTCTTGAGTCATGTTTTTGCCACAACCCAGGAACGCTTAAATTAGTTTTCACTACATTATACAGTTTTCCTTAAGTCACAGGTATTTGGAGAAGCTGCTAGGCTGTATGTCACTAACAATCCACTTCTCTGCAACTTACAGGCAAGCAAAGGAAGACTAAAAGACTAAACAAAGATGTGTTTCCATTCTACAACATTTGTTTCAAAAAGAAACATAATATTTTATGATGTAAATACATACAATTATCACCCACCTTGCAGCTGCATATTTTTCATACTTTTACACCTTCAGCTTTCCAAGTTGTGGAAGACTTAAGCTTGGACTGGTATAAGAAAACTAGACATGAGTTTTCTGATCCATGGCCTGTTTTCCTGGAGACCACAAGTACTGACTGAAAGTTGAACTTTTTCTCTCTTATTTGACTTTCACTTCAATAAGTAAGCTTACCTTTCTTCTGTAGGGACTTGGCAGTTACTTTTTTTGCTAGCTTCATGAACTGGCTGTCTTCACCTATTTCCTCCTCCTCCTCCTGCTCTTTATTTTTTTCCTTCTGTAGCAGAGAGAAAACACTTCGTAAAGTTGAAAAAGTTCATATTAAGAACAAACATTTGGTATTTTACGTAGACCAAGTCTTTGTGTTATGTAAATTAATATATTAATTTTTATTTACTTTGTAAATATGTATTGCAATTTCTCAGATACTTTATCATCCTATTCATGAACAGCAAACCTGTAGCCTCACATTCAGCTGATGAATCTGACCTAACACTGAAACTTCCAAAACATGAAGCAGCAGAGCAGATTTAGTCCAGCTTTGAAGCTGACTTGTTTCAGAGTGTATTTGTTTGGCCTCTCCCTTCTGAATTAGTTTCTCTTTGTCCAATATTCATAGAAGAGTAGAATTCATGATGAATTCAGAGACATATTTAGGAACAGTATTGTTTCTAGAGTTGAAACTTGAGGAGCTAGCAATTTCATATCTAGCTAAGGTATAAACACTAAGCAAGATGTCTTTCTTGAAGGTAACAAATACCTGCTCACGAAGCCACTGTTCTCGTTCAAATCGCTCTTTCCTCCATTTCACTTCTGTCTCATCAAATTGTTCATTTTCATCATCATTATCTGAGTCTCTCTGGAACAAGTCAACCTGTGAATCATAATCTAGACAGAGAAAAAAGCATCCATTTTAAAAGAGGCATAAAATACGTAAAAACACAAAAAAACCCCAAACCAAACCAAGCAAGCAAAAAAACCCAAAACAACCCCAAAACCAGACATCCTCTCCCCAGTTCATTTCTGAAAGCCTTTCTTTACTTCTGGAGGACTACTGAGAGCTACTTCATCTGCACACACACTCTTCGCAATCTTTCACCCCCATCTATTAACTATGGATTAGAAAGACACCTATGTTTTTCCATCTGAATCTCCTCATCCTGCCAGGGCCATCGCTATGCAGGTCACCATCAATGAGGTATCTCTCCTGGTACAGGCGTAACTGGCGCTTGTCATCATCTAGCATTGCCTTCCTGTCAACACCGGAGAAAGTGAGGGGGTTAGTCCAACTGACTAGCCAAGAGCCATGACTCCACACACAAAAATACATGCTAATACTGTAACTGACATGTGTAACTTCTGTACTTGATTTTCTAATTCCTCTTCATCAGGGAGCTCCTCATCAATAACCTCTTCTTCATACTCATTGAGGTCTTCACCATCATATTCATCCTCACTTCCCACATCACTCCCCGACAGCTCTGCTTCATCTTCCATGAACTCCTGCAGTCTTCTATAAAAGCACATTAAAAGAGTTCAGTTCAGCCGACCAATAGTCATCACACAAACCTTCTGAAAGCAAGATTTATCTTCTGACATAGAACATATCCTAAATGAGAAATTACTTTAGTTCTTGCACATCTAACATGCACAGCCTGCCAACATGCAGCGCTCCAAGTTATCATCACCACATTCCTTGCCAGTTGCCTACCAAATGGGATGGCAATGATAACTTCCAACTAGATGTTTTACTTACTAGAACAAAAAAATATCTTAAGATATGAGGAATGACAGCAATACTCCTGCATCCCTTTTCTTGGTAAAAAAAAAAAAATGTTGTACTGCTTTCACTGTTGTCTTTTGATTTCCATCTATAATGAAAATTATAATGGAATTCCTCTATAATCCACCAGCAGAGTTAAACTCATTCAACGCAACAGCACGAAAGTAAACAAACCAACCAGAGACAACATCACATAATCATTAGCTACTAATGCTGAGGATGGAATAATTACAGACTAAATTCCTAGTGCTATTAATATTCTGTTCTGTCTAACAATTAAGATACAAAAAAGATTTACTTACAATTTTTTCTTCAAGACTCGTCTATGTCTCAACAATTGTTCTTCTTCATCACTCATTTCTGCTGCTTCACCATCACTGTTTCCATCTTTTTCATCCTGTCAAAGAGTTTTCAGGAATGAATAGATTTCTGGAAGTGGATTGCTTTGCTGCTTTTGCTCTTCAATCAATAACACAAACTAAACCAGCAGAGATTTTTCAGAGGATTTGCTATGCTATGATGCTTTATCCAGTATACCATAATATTAAGGAGATTTTTAAAATGATCCAAACATTGCTCTTAAAGTACTTTCAGTAGCTTGATATGGAAGTATCAATATTTTGCATTGATGGTTATAATTAAAAAACTAAGGAGATAAATGGAATTCTCTTAGTCAGAATGCTGCAGCAGTTGCCTTGCTCCATCAGTTCATACCTCTTCACTTTCGAAGGCATTGTCATCTGTTAAAAGCTGAAAGCCACCGAGTTCTTCTTCCTCCTCTTCATCTTCCTCTTCCCTAAGGGAAAAGTAAATGAAAGAAATACACATTTTCACCTCCAATGATGGCTTTGCAATCATTCATAGCAAAGTTTCTACCTCAACATCAGCTGCTATCAAGCAATTACCTGGGAGTGCTCAAAGAGCTACAGTCTCTCAGCAGTATTTAGCTTTAAGTGCCCCAAATCCCCACTAGAAGTGGTATTTTAAGACCTCAGGTCTTCACTTGCAGAAACCATGGGACAAGTACTAATTTCTGAGTTTGTTTCCCTTTAAAATTCCTCTTCCATCCCTTTAGCATTCCCATTTGTTAAGCCTCATTATCCTTTTATTAGGCAGCTATATACCTTTCTCATTTAATCAATGGAAAAAGTGCAAGTATCCAACTTAGATTTGGTTCCAGCAGTTTGGCAACAGCCCAGAACAGAACCCAAAAGTCCTACTTTCTAACAACGTTGTCTCAGTTTGAGGGAAGTTCAGCATTTTTTACTATCAGTGAAAGACGAAGCAGAATTTCCCTTCACAGTACTGTGGGAAATGGTACATGCTGCCAATTCAGTGCCAATTTGCACTATTCCTCTCCTTTACCTCCAAAACAGACCACGCTTTTGCTTACAGCATTTTGAAGTTGAACATAAAAACACATTAAGAGTGAAATAAGACAAGTACTACTGCAAGCTTTTGCAGATTTTAGGAAGAACAATGCTAACCTGTCTGTGGGAAAGGAGCCTGAACATAGTGCTAGAGCTTCTGCCATTGGATCTTCTACGTCACTGTCTTTTTCTGCCTTGGAAGATACTGAAGATGCCCATGTTGGGGAACCTGCTACAAAAAGTAATAAGATGGCAACTTATCAGACAGATATACTTCTACTCTTCCAATGTAAGAGCATCCTAGCATGGTCCCACAAAGGGAAGTAATTGTTAATGCTCTCAGAAGTTCCACATTTGGCATTAGTTCCTTAGCATAAAGCTTGCAAATCAAGCAAAGCTGAAAACAGAATTCAAGACATACTCTGAGACACAAATTTTCCTGAACAAAGATTGAGCAATTCTTCCATGTTCTGCTTTTTGTTGCTGCTGGTATTTGGCTCGTGTTCAGCTTGACTGCTAAACTTTCCAGAACACAAATCCAGTAATTCATCCATATTGGCATCCATCGCATTCTCATCCATACTAGCCAGGGTCAGCTGATGCTTGGAGGACTGGTATTTATTCCTGTGTTGTCCAACATTCAAAAACCTGAAGGAAAGGCTGTAGTTAGAAAGCTCTTGCTGGTCTCTATGTCCTATTTCTGTTAAGGGGCACAAAACACCATGCTTTACACCTATTACTTACCCATCTGCATCAAGCAGCTGGCTCTGAGTGTCATCTTCCAGAGAAAATTGAAACTGTGACTCCCCAGCCCCTGGTAATAAACTCTTTGGTTCAGGAGAGGCATTATACAGATCCTGGGAATCTTCTATGGGAAGAGAGGGCTCAGATGTCTTTCCTGAGCTCTAGTCAAAGGAACATACAAATATACAAGTCATTTGTCTTGCAAGCCTAGAATTCAAAAGCAAAAATGGGATAAAACATTTAAGCTATTTTAAAGGATTAACACCATGCAGGAATCAAATATGTCCAGACTGCTCTGATAAATCACAGGAGCTCACTGTTGTGTAGCCCATGTAAGTATGCTTAAAAAAGTATTTATAATGTACATATTTTAGATATAAAAAACACATTACAGCACCTTTTCTTTGATGTTTTAGAATATAAGTTTTTATAATGTCATTTTTATCCTTTCCAGTGCAGAGATATTTTAAACTCCAGGGACAGTTTACTTTTCTGAAATCTTACTCACATAGGAGTATTTGGCTAGATGTTGCCTTCTGGTATTACTTTTTTTCATAGATCTGACAGGCACAATAAAATCACTACCCACCGAGTTAATATATGATAGGAACAGGCCTCTGAACCTTACCTTGGAAGCAGAGCTGATGAAGCTTGTTTTGAAAAAACCTGGTGAAGGCGACCTGAAACCTCCTGCTGCAGATAAGAAGTTCCCTCCACGTGATGTCTGTTTGTTACAGGGCTGATATGATGGAATCATGGAGCCAATCAACTCAAAGCTGCTGTTATGGCTATTCTCTTTTGCTAGTGTTGGTAAGGAAAACGAATCATCATCCTCTGGAAAAAAAAGTTATTAATACAGTGCTTAACTTTTGTGATCCAGTAAAACCTAAAGATACTGTTTTGCAACACTGACACCTTGCTAGAAATTCACTCTCTTGTGCTCATGTTGGATTTCTTTCTTCAAAGGATGCGTATTACACTTCTTAGTGAATTTCATCTTATTGATTTCTGACTGTTTCTATATGTTTTTCAGTATTATTCTGAGCTTTATTTTCCTCTAGCTTTTTTCAAGCCCTCCCATTTTTTTGCCAGTCTAAACTTTTATAATTATACTGTATAACTATACAGGTGATGAAATAACAAAGATATCAAATACCATCTCAAATAGAAGCTTCTGTGTGTGCCACGTGAAAGAAAAAAAGCACTAGTTACCAAAACAGTTCTAATTTACCTAACTTGGTAGGTCCTTTGTCTGCCGCTTCTTCCATTTCAAGTTTCTCATCAGGAAGAGAATATCTACAATTCATTAAACAAAATACATTTGTCAGTATACACAAGATGAACATGATTGTCAAACCTAATGGCAAAACATAAGGTAACACACCAAAATACATCTGGTTCACTTCAATTATTCCACTAAACAACAGCTACAGACATTAAGTTCTTTAAAGCAAATATATATGAATGCACATGTAACTACTGAAAATACCTATAAGAAGTACTTTAACTAAGAATACCTGTGTATTTCAAATGTAAATTTTAAAATGCTCAGGCATCATTTTTAAAGCCTAGTTTATTTACCCCATTTTTGAGGAGCTGTCCTTAAAAAGCATCAATGTAGACTCTGTTGAAGGTGGTTTGAGAACAGAATCACTGTGCACGGATTTCTCCAGCTTTTCTCCATCGATTGATTCTTTGTCAGTTTCTTTATCACAGTCTTCAACATGTTTCTCTTCTGTATCTTCATTATCCCCCTCTGCTTCACCAAGCAGAAATTCCACATTCTAAAACACATCCCCAAGCACAGCAGAGATTCTTTGATCTGTCAGCTTCCTTGCATTCTTTTCAAGAAAACATTTTAACACAAAGGATGAAGCTGAGTGACATTCACAGTTCTTACATGCACTTATTCCACTCAGACAACTGACACAGAGGTGCTTGAAACAGCCAAGCTATTCTGATCCTTTTTCAAAAGGAAAGGCAAATCCTACCCCAGATTGGGCAGGTGTCCTCAGATTATCCCCTGCTAGCAATGAGCCAAGGATATATAAAAAGAGAAGGGTTGTTTTATACACTTATATTTGGTTTTGGTACTGTTTAAGCAAAGAAATATGAAAAGAAAATATGAATAAATTCAGTTTTAGACAATCCAAACCTCGAACATGCCAACTACAGCAATTTTTTAGCTTCTAGGAAGAACCCTCCCAGTTTCCCTATTACTAACATACAAAAGTCTCATTTCATTGGAGGGAGGCAACAGAACTGAGAAGCTGTATGTTCTGCAAAAATATTGCCTACAGACCTCATGATTGCCTTCTTCCTCTTCTTCAGACTCATCTGTCATCTCTTCCTCCTCCTCCTCTTCCTCCTCCAACATCTCCTCATTATCCAGTTTAAACAACGCTTGCCGCTTCTGGCGTTCCTCAGTCCTGCGGAGTTTCATGGCCTCCTGGAGTTTAGCCTTCAGCGCTTGGAGCTTTTCACCTGCACAGAAGTGAAGGAACCCATTAGATGTGCGACAGCGAATCCTTAACCTCACTGCCTTCCAGCATCCAAATCAAGCGTAACTACATGCATAAGAAGGGAAGAGTTACTTGGGTTTAAATGTTTTTATGAATTGATCTGACAGCTGTAAGAGCTGGAGCAGTTTCAATGAGCTCAATGTAGAGACAACACAATCTCATGAATTATGAAGACTCCTCATTATCCATAAACTCCACTAGTGCAGCACACTGAGAATAGAATCTGTCTCTCCACTCTCTTTTGGGAACAAGAGCAGCCAGTTGCCATGGGCAGATGTGCACATGAAATAAGAGCAGCTAAAAATAACACATGCTCATAAAGCCGGCCAAAGAACCTATTTGTTTTTCCAACTGATACTATGGGAGAGTCACATGCAAATTCTGTTTGCAAATACACACAATTCTATTAGAAGCTGCAGTATAGAAATAAGGCAGTATGAGATATCTAATAAATGGTAACAGTTCAGAGGTCTGAGCACTGATTCAGAGGGTGTCCAACAGTGTGAATAGCTGTTGTGGCACAGAGAATTTTCGTACAGAGAAGAAATCCAGAGAACCAGTCACAAAGATCTAACTGAGGTTGTTCTATACTGGGCAGTGCTATTTAAGAGGTCTATTCAAGATTCTTTTTTAAAACAGGGCTATTCATTAGAGAGAACACCCTAATTTCACAGATGTAGATCCCTCCACCTGTATTTCATAGGGCAACACTGGGAAAGGGGGAAAATAAGAGGAGGAGGAGGGAAAGCCAGTTTCTCAATTCAACCATCATCACTTCTCCCACACCAACCTGGCTTGGTGTGGACTGTTCCATCCAGGCTCTCTGCAGCTAACACTGCTGGGACCACATCTGCCTTTAGTTCCTCTTTTCCTTCAGATGTCGTCTCCTTACGAATAATGTTCATGTTTATGGTCCGTTCAACTTTGGATTTTGACGTTTGAAGAGTGTGCTTCAAGAAACGTGCTTTCAAGGCTTCTAATTCTTTAAATACATATTAATTAAACTTTAAAATGCAAATTAAATTCATTTTATAGCATTTAAAAGCATTGAATATTAATGTGTCAAGAGTAGGCCTTGAGATTCCCCCCTCCAAGGAAGTTAGTTAAAAACTCCAATTCTTTATTAAAATATTTGCAAACCCATTCTATTTGACTACTAAAACAATAAACCATTACAGAATATTTCTGATGTAACTTGCACTTAATTGCTATTAGTTAATATTAAATTACCTTATTATTAACCACAGTTTATCCATAAGACCAATTCACTTCCAGACTAGTCTTCCAGTTCTAAATTTCTGTTAACACAAGTACCTAAAACCAGACCCATGGCTGAGAAAAACATTGTTTCTCGGCAGAGATCAGTTTCCCCCATGCATGGAAGTAGCATCCAACCCTTTAGTATCTTTTAATACATAATAGATGTAATGGAATTACAAAATTGCCTATTCATTTGCTATCTTTCCCTGAAACAAGGTCGACTATTTAATATTGATGAACAAATGTTCAAATTCCAGTGCCTAAAAAGACATTAAAACCATTCTTGCTACAAAAGTAACCTTTTGCTTGCTATCCAGCCTTGACTTTTAATAAAGTCAGTGGTAAACACTCCGGAACACAGGCCAGTTTTTCTTTCCAGATAATTACTGCATGTTTTGTTTTGAAGCCATTTGAAAATATGCTCCCATGTGCTTTACATACCAACATAATTCACAGTGGCAAAATGGAAATAAACCATTCACCATTAAATAGTTATCACTGAGCAGCCCTTCAAGCTTTCAAGTATTAAAGACTCACAACTTCCCTTTTAAGCATCAGCTGAAAGAAGAGGGATACCAACATCAAGCAAAGAATCCATAAGTGAACGTGCTTGCCTGTCCTATCACCTAAACAGGACAGAGACCAGGCCTGAAAAAATCTGAGATCTTCCAGTTAAAGTCAGATTAACTCTGCTTACTTGGACTGATGTGATACAATTGCAACAATAAAAGTGATACCTTTACTTGAATCAGATTCATCCAGGTTTATAAAGGATTCATTGCCAGAGTTGATTCTTGGCTTGATGGACGGGTCTATTCCCAGTTCACGAAGTTTATCCAACTTGGACTTCCTCACTTTTTCAGGCTGTGCCACCACTCCAGGCTCCTCTTGTTGATTGCTTTTTTCACATTGTACATCTGGTGCTGTTTCAGCGCTTTGCTCAAGGGCAGCTCCATCAACTGCTAAAGGAATTTCATTCTCTTTTTGTTCACGACGATCATTGCTTAGGAAGTCAGAGCACTGTTCTTCTGTATTATCAGTTGGTACAGTCCCAACTGTCTCACAATCATCACTGTCCTGCTGGGGCTTTTCAGCACAGTCTTCTGTCAAGTTCTTCCCTACATCAGCAAGAGGCTTGTTCACAGTAACACCAACATCTTTGCCAAGAATTGTTTCTGGTTCATTAGCTGCTGATTGATCACTTTCTATCTGTCCATCTTTGCAATCTGTGCTCAAGTTCTTACTGTCTGCAGGCTCTTCATTTAGGGATAGCTGGTATTTAGCAGACCTAACAAGAGAAATATATCACCCATGGCTATTGTGAAACAGAAAAAGAGGATGAGAACAAACTCCATGAGAAAGAAATAATTTTCTAATTATTGTCATTAATGTGCAAGAAGAGGTGTAGGACAAAAGTGTGAGAAAGTTCATTTTGAGGAGATAAGGAAGTGTAAAGTGTAAAGAGTTTGTACTAGTTAGTGACATTTAGTACTATACTACATTTAGTTACTATAGTAGCTTAATACTCACATTACTCAAAAGAAGAGCTATTCCAAGTAAAATGTTGGGGCTCAGTCTGAACCACATTAAAGTAACTTTGCATGAGCATTACTTCATCTGGAGTTACTACTAGGCCCTGATTACTTCAATAGTACAACTGTACCAGGAGTGGAGCATTCCCTTATATTAACAGTGACATACTCCTAATTTCCAGGTGTTCACAGAATTAAATTCAAAGCAACAGCTAAAATTAAACCAGAAAAAGGCTGTGGCTGTACCCACAGAGCACATGTGTATGCCTGTACAACACCTATAGCAAGTCTAGTTAGCCTCAAAAATTATGAAAAAGATATGAGGAAGGTTTAAGTCCTTACTTCAGTAATGCCATGGCATTTCCTTGACATACCGGTCGAGGTCTATGCTTGAAGAAGTCATGAATGCTTTTGGCCTCAGGCACATGATATGGGAGAGACACTGATGATTCTACCAGGGAGAGGAGGTGAAAGAACATTTAAAACATCATCCAAGGCATTTATTTGATATCTCTGAAATTCAAACAAGCTTGACAAGTATCTTGCAGTAGAGACATCCGACTAGGCACAAACAGCACAGTTTAAACCTGAATACAGCAAACACTGCTGTTTGGGAAGGAGTGCCAATTGCAACAGTCTTGAAAACCAAATTCACAACATCTCCATAGATTCATCAGCAAATTGTGATGTTAGTATCAGGGTGGCAGGACCAGTTTTAACTTTACTACATGCCTATCAAGCTCTAAAGATTGCACTAACTTTACACAAGTTTACAGGCTCAAGCGTTTGCACAATTATATTTTTTCATTAGTTACAAAGACACCTTTTAACATGTCCTTGAATAAAAATAGGGTCCTTGCTCCCTTCAACCCTAAAGAGCTCATGCTAGGTGAAAGGTTCTAACCTTTCAAGTAAATTCTTTCAATTTCTCCCCCGTTTTTAATAGTTTATACCCCTCTACATACAAAGTTTTACCTCTAATAAGTCGTTGGGTCTCACTATGCAGTTGTTTAATGGCTTCTTTACTCAACCTTGCTGCTTTCCGCTCCTTAAAGGAAATAAAAGCTTCTGAAGTCAGAAAACAAAATATGGGACTAAGTTTATATTTCTCCCTTTCAAAGAGAAAGGAGTAGAATAAAGCAGCCAGTTAAAAAAAGAAAAAAAAAAAGGGAAAATTAAAACCAGCAAATCAACAGAGCTACTGGGCAGTGTGCATACAAAACACATTTGAGTCGCTACAACAATGGAAAACTTTAAAAAGAATACTACTTCACCTTCCTTTTTGGTTCTTTTATTACAGGTTCCTCATCCTCATCATTAAATACATGTTTGTAGCCTTCATCCTCAGGAAATCGTTCTTTGTTCTACAGTGCATAAAAAGAAACTGATTTAGTTGTCTAGATACACAGGCACTACCAAAGGCAAACAAGTCAGAGGTAAGAAATAAGGGTACAGAACCATCCCTGGTCAGCAAACCCAGCAAGTATTCTCATAAACCAAAACAAATCCCACACAGTGCTTATGGCAGATTTCCAAAGCTCCTGCTATAGCATCATCTTCATAACTTCCCAGGACAACATCTCTCCAAGGACAAAAAGCAAAGGACTGTTCTCTCCTCTGTCATAGCAGTAGAAGCCCACCATCATCAAAAAGAGTTTTAGCACACGTTCAGGTACAAGACTTCCCACTAATAACCAACAATCTTGTATCACTAGCAAATATTACCTTGTATTTTTTCATTTTGTTTTTCACTGCTGCTCGTATTGATTCTATTGACTCTTCATCCTCGTCTTCCTCTTCTAAGCCATTATCAAAGAGTTCTTTGTCATCAAGAAGACATCCACTGTCATTTAAAGGATACCTCTCACGACTATCTACATGCTTGCCATAAGAATAAAATATTTATGTAATTAATTCCAGAAGATCCCTTTCAGTTCTTTAACATTAATTTGACTCTCAAAAGGTCTTGATGAAAGAGGTTAGAAAAAAACATGTCGTGTTTAATCTAGCATCTTGTGTGCCCTGCAAGCCAGTCATATTCACTACTGGAGCAGCATTCCCTATGTGTATGGTAAGTAGGGAATTTCAATAATGACTGAAGACCAAAATGGCTCAGAGGGAATAAATTAACACTTGAAATATGCATTTTATAAATAGCAACAATATGCAACCTCCCAACCAGCTGTTTATCCAGACCAGAATTCCAATTTGAAAGTAGCCCAAAGCTTCCTCCAGAAACACAGCGACACAGAGAAAGCTGAAATCCTGATCAGAGCAGTTCGTGCATGTCACAAACCCCCAAAGAACTCCAAAAATTTCTGCCCAGCTTTACATGCGCTCACTGACATAAAACCATCAAGCACTGGGGTTTGCACTTTCTTTGCAGATGAAACTGGTATGCTCCCTGTGGTGTTCTGTGGATACCACACCTGCTGTGGTAATGTGGATACCAGCAATACTGGAACACTGAAGTCTAACAGCCAAATGCAGTAACATAACTTCGTTGAGAAAATCTCAGATTTTCTACCAAAATACATACCGCTGTGCTAGGCTGCTTCTCTTTTTTCAGCTTTTTAATGGACTCGGCTCTTCTCTCCTTCTCTTTTTTTCTTCTTGATTTTCCTACAGCATTTTTTGTTGTCTCTTCTTCAAAATCCCCTTTAAGCTGTTTGTGTTTTCTGAACTTTTTCCCAGATTTTAGGGGTCTCTCCTCTTCCAACTCATTCTCAGGCAAGACAGACCTGCTTGTTTCAAGGCTTTCAGCCTGCAGCTGGTCAGCAGTGTCACTATCTTCACTATCTAACAGGCCTTGGCGAATCCGATGAGGTTTCTTTTTCCTCTGGGCTGTGTTGTTTTCTTCTTCCTCCCCATTTTCCTTCTCTTTGCCTGGAGTTCCACTCTGCACAAAAGAGCCACCATCATCTCCATCCTCGCTCTCACTGTCCTGAAGCACCTTCTTGCTTTTTGCCTTTTTACGTACAAAAATCTCTTCCTCTGAATCTGATAAAATATATAAAAAGGAATGATGCATGCTACAGGGAGGAAAATGCCACATATTAATTAACAACCACTTCAACATAAAGTTACACATCAGTAAGCAAATCAGCTTGAACTCAAGTTTTCAAAATCCCCTTCTCCCTGTAGGCTGTATATAATTGATCCAGATTGTTTATAGGTGTTTAACCTTTGGAAAAAGGCAAAGCTGAAAAACCCTTCACTGATAGTGACTTGCCTTGAAATACTAGTAAAATCAAGTCATTACACAGGTTAAGCAAATAAAAAGAAGGGAAATAAGCAATTAAGAGACCCACATCCCATTTAACATTTCCCTTTCTGTACCTCAGAAAAAGTGTTTTCAGAGACTTACAGATCTCTGCCCACGTCCTGAGCAACAAAAGTGGCATTTTGGGTTCCTACAGGTTAAACCATGATAACATCCTGAAAAGGTATTTGTAAACTGGAAAACACATCATTGAAGGTAACAACTACCAGGCACAATTCATGGAAGCACTACAGACCTCTGTCATCAGGACACACTGTCCCCTTGCTGAGGAGACCCCGAGAGGCTGTTTCACAGCTGCCCTGGCCGCTGTCAGAGTCACTATCGAGGGGTTTCTGCAAGTCTGAATTCAAATCTTCTAATGGAAGCTACAAAGCAAAATCAGATTTTCCTTACTATAGTGTTATATTGTAATGACTCCTGGCACCGAACTTCACTCCAAAACCTTGGCTAACCCCTTATGCAGTTATATAGACACACATTACCATCGTAAGTAGTATTTGGTATTTATGCGAAGGGAGATTATGACAACTTATTAATACTTAAGGCCAGCTTGCACACAGGAAGAAAAAGAGAGTCCACAAACCAGCTGACCCGCACTGATTATTAAAGCCGTTACAGTGCAAACTTCATTCTCTCACGCGTGCATTTCACCTGAACTAATCAAAAAGGGACTTGAGGAGGATCTTCAGAAAGGCTCCTCCACGACAAGGTGCCCAAGCCCGATGTGCCGGCTTCTTCTGCGGTTGAATGGCCCCTCCCGTGCCCCGGGGAGGGGGGACTATGGAGAGACACCCTCCGGGGAGCGGGGACACCGGCCCCGCTGCGGTCCCCACCACAGCCCCACGGTCGGTCCCCACGGTCGGTCCCCACGGCGCCCAGCAT
>NW_009930024.1:3822-4444 GCF_000696875.1 Nestor notabilis | reverse complement strand
ATAAGGTGGGATGTGGGGGCCATCCATCCCTTGCATGGCCTTGTCCTGGCAGATCTGCGGGATGAGATGACACGCATGACCGAGAAGGTCCAGTCCATTGCTGACAGCTTCCCCCTCCACGACTACACCCGACCCGTCAGCGAAGCGCTGGTGAAGGCAGAGGACAGGAGCCAACCGTACCTGCAGGAGGTGCAGCGCTTCGAGCAGTACAGGTGACACTGGGTGCACCCTCCAGGGTGCAGCAGAGATGGGTGCTGACCCCCAACCCGAGCCCCGGCTGGTCCCTCAGCCCCACATCTCGAGGCTGCTCTGTCCTGCAGGTGGATCGCGGGCACGGTGCTGTGCTCCATCATCCTCCTCATCCTCGCCTGCAACGTGACAGGGATGGCCCTGGGTGCATACGGGCTCTCCAAGCGGGAGGACCCGAGCGACTATGAGTGCCGAGGAGAAGCTGGCGCCAAGTTCCTCCTGGTGTAAGCATCAATCTGGGTGCTGAGGGGGGCTGTTGTCATCTCCCCCCCCCTACAATATAGAGAGGGCAAAGCCAAGGGAGGGACAGGCTGAGCTGAAAGGCTTTTGAAGCCACCGCCTGCGCCGGCAGGGGTGGGGGGAGCGGGGCCCC
>NW_009930024.1:0-3712 GCF_000696875.1 Nestor notabilis | reverse complement strand
CACAAGCCTTTCTGCCCACTTGGGTCTGTAAAGCCGCCGGCGGCGCCTCCTCTCCCTCTTTCAGTGGCGTGGGCCTGGCTTTCCTGTTCTCCTGGCTCCTCATCCTCCTGGTTTTCGCCACCTTCCTGGTTGGGGGCAACATCCAGACGCTGGTTTGCAGGAATTGGGTCAACCAGGAGATTTATAAGGTGGGTGGCCATGCATAAATGTCCTAGAGGTAGGGCAAGGGGTGATGGGTTCAAACTGAAACAGTGCAAGTTCAGGTTAGATACAAGGCAGAAGCTCTTCCCTGTGAGGGTGCTGAGGCGCTGGCACCGGGTGCCCAGAGACGCTGTGGCTGCCCAGTGTTCAAGGCCAGGTTGGACACAGGGGCTTGGAGCAACCTGCTCTAGTGGAAGGTGTCCCTGCCCGGGGCAGGGCTTGGAGCTGGATGAGCTTTAAGGTCCTTTCCAACACAAACCATTCCATGATTCTATGATCCACCCATCGCCCCATAAATCCCTGTTTGCATGCCCTGAAATGCCTCCAAATGCTCTGTGTCCTCCCTCTAAATCCATCCAGCAAAGCCCCACCCCACCCAGCAGATTAAGGTTAGGATTAGGTCCTCAGATTTCCATCAGCAGCAGGAAATTGCCCTTGTGCTGTTCATTCACTCGAGGCGATGATGCTCCTACCTGCAGGACCCCGTCGCCTGGTCCCTGGGGATCGGGAGAGTTCTTTGGGCTGGCTGTGATAGGGCTGAGAGAGGGGTTGGGAACGGGATCAGGGTTTGCCCCATGGCTTTACACATGGAGGCATGTCCTTGCATGGGGCCATCCTCTGCTTTCCCTCTGAATGCCACCCGGTGAGGCTCTGGAGATCATATGGATTACAGCAAGACCAGCTCTGGCTAGGATGGGGTTACCCCAGCATGCAACTGTGAGCGCAGAGCACCCCAAAAATCACATCCAGGACCCTCTTTTTCCTCCTGTTTATCCCAGTTCATCGACACCCCCGGGAACCTGCCTCCATCCATGAACCTCACCCACCAGCTTAACCTCAGGAGGGACTCCAACCTCAGCGCCGTGTACCGGTGGGTACCACAGGAGCTCCCTTCTGCCCTTCCACATGGGGAGGGCTGATTTGGGGTCACATCCCTTTGTCTTCCAGGGAGTGCAAGAGCGGCGCGGGGCTGTGGGAGGTGCTGCAGCTCGACAGGTCTTACGACTTGGATGAGCATCTAAAAACCCCCAAGGTGAGGGCTGGCTCCAGCCAGAGCTTATGGGGATGGCACAGGGATGTAAATCGGGGTTACTTGGGGGAGGTCTGGCTCTCCCATGCCCACAACACCACCCCCATGTCACCACCACAGTATACGGCTGACTTCCAAAAGCGCCTGGGTGACTTCACAGCACGCTTGGGCGATGTGCGGCTCCTCCGCAGCGAGGGCAGGCAGGACCTGGAGACCTTCGCCCGCAGCGGTGTGGATGAGGTGGACTATGGGCGCTTCCAGGAGGAGGTGAGGGGATGCTCGTGGTCCCGGCTGCGATGGGCAGGATACAGCCTGGCCATGCCGGGACCAGCTTCCAGGATTGGAATTCCATCCACCACCAGCTCCGTCTTCCCGCAGATGAGGAAGCCGGTGGTGCAGACCAGCCTGCCTGGCTTGGCGCGGAGGCTCGAGGGACACCCCCCCCACCTCCGTCTCCCCGCATATGGGAAAGCCGGTGGTGCAGCCCAGCCTGCCTGGCTTGGCGAGGAGCCTCGAGGGGCTGCAGAAAATGCAGGTGAGCCGTGGGGAAGGCACCAGGAGCTGCCTTCAAGACCATAGGAACATGCTCACCCCATTGTCCCCCTGCAGAGGAACAGCACGGTGGCAGGGCGCCTGGCTGCTGAGGCTCGGGCCCTGTGGCAGATGGAGAACTCCACAGTGCAAGCACAGGAAGCTTTGGTGGTGAGTCCGTGCTGGGTTGGTGTCTCATGGTGCTGCTGGTGTTTGCCCAGTGGTGTCTATGTGAAAGGGGTGATGGAGCTTTTGAACCCTTCTCACCTCCCTGTCCCATAGGAGAAGCTGGGAGAGAGTGTCCAGTTCCTGTCCCGCTTGGCTCCGCACCTCCAGGTACTTGTGTGGTCTCATCCAGCTCCGGAATGTATGTGATGCCCAATGGGATCCACATGCCAGTGTCCCAAGAACCCAGTGCTGGGGTGATGGGAGAGCCAGGGAAAAAACACCATCCCCTTTGCTGCTTAGATTTCCTGCTGCAAATCCCCCTGGGGGCGTTTCAGCATTCCCAACAGAGACATCCAATGGCCTTTCCTGTCACCCACTCCTTGCCAGGGGTTTTCTCTGCTTGGAGCAGGTCCCTCTTTCCGTGATATCCCACAACCAGGTGGAAGCTCTGTGGTTCAAACCCTGCTCCTGGCACCCCCGGAGCACCCATCCTGCTGCTGGGTGCTCTAAGGATGCTTTGCCCTTCCTGTGCTTCCTGGCTGCCTGTGCAAGCCCAGCAGATCCTCCGGCAGGTGAGCAGGGGCTGGATTTACCCTCAGGGGGTACAAAATTCCCTGGAGCTGGAATGAAAGAGTGGGAACAGGGCGCTGCAAGAGGCGAAGTGGCACCTGAGGCTTCTAGCCCTTGTTTCCAAGCCTGGTATTAGCCTCGAGTTGGTCGGAGCAGGGCTGGGAAGCGTGGTTCCAGCTCTCCACGCTGCCTTCCCTCTGCCCAGGAGATCGGCTGCTTCACCAGGAAGGAGCTGCGCTACTTCACCCAGTACCTGAACTGGGTTGGGCAGACGGTAGGTGCTCACCTTTGCTGGTGGTTCTTTGGGGCTGGGAGCCCCTTGCTGAGCTGAGACAGCAAAACGCAGCTCCCGAAGCCAGGAATGGGATTATTCCGTGTCTCTGCTTCTTGTTCCAGCTGAGGGAGGACGTGGCTTCGTGCCAGCCCCTCGCCACGGCGCTGGACAACGGGCGGGTGATCCTGTGCGACCGCATCGCTGACCCCTGGGTAAGGATAACTGGTGTCCCCAGGGTAAGGACGTGGGGTCCAGAGGAGGCCACAAGGGTGACCAGGGGCTGGAGCAGCTCCAGTGTGGAGACAGGCTGAGAATGTTGGGGCTGTTCAGCCTGGAGAAGAGCATTCGCTGCCCAGCTCAGCAGGGACCCCCGTGCTCTCTCCCTGCAGAATGCTTTCTGGTTCAGCCTGGGATGTTGCACCTTCTTCCTCATCCCCAACATCATCTTCGCCATCAGGCTCACGAAACACTTCCGACCCATCCGCAACCGGCTCATGTAGGTGCTGGACATGGGGTGGGAGGCTGCAGGGAGGGAGATGTGGGCTCCTCCTTGGTCCCCTGATGATGTCTTCTTCTCCTTCTGCAGCTCTACAGGGTCAGAGGAGACCTGTCCCTTCCACATCCCCCGTGTCACAGCACTCAAGCTCTAGCCGGGGTCTGCCGGGTGCAGCAGCATTCCCTGTGCTCCTGGAGCTCCCACCAAACTCGTGCCCAAGCACTGCAGAGCTCCAGGTCCCTCTGACATCTCGCAGGGCTCAGGGTCCCTCTGACATCTCTTCCTCGGTGTCCTTTGGGGTCTGAGCATCCTTCCTGGCTGCGGGACACTCAACTCCGTGCTCTGTGGGGCTCCGGATCCCTCCGATATCTCTTCCTCTGCCACCTCTGGGCTCTGAGCACACATCAGGGATGCTCCCAGAGCTCAGATGATCCAGGAAGGC
>NW_009930023.1:0-40202 GCF_000696875.1 Nestor notabilis | reverse complement strand
ACCCTAACTATTCTATGATTCTGTGAAAACTAACCCCTTAGAATAATTATCTTCCTGTTGTAGTATTTAGCACAGAATACAACACTGATGTGTGTGAAGGAAAAGAAAATTAAAACTGAGTTCTTCAAGCATTTTATATTTGCTAGCTAGAATCCTTGGACACAGATGCTATGCCCATTATCCTGTTCTGTGTTAGTCATAAGGAAAATCTGCTTAGGTTTTTTTATCATGTTGTTCACTACAGTGCATTAAGTGACCTGATTAACGTGTGTTCTCTTGTCAGAGATAAAAATGCATGAGTGCTTCATTTAAATAGGATTTTTAAAGTACTTTTGATGTATAAATATAAGCATATTGCCATCTATTTATTTCAAAGAGGAAAAGCCACAGAAATATATGGTCCACTTAGAGCAAATATGAATTAATCAGTTCAGCATGCACTTTGCATCATTTGACAGCAGAGAGCCTGCACAGCTGCACAGCTCTATCATTGCTGTCCAGCTGCATCCCAGCTGAGAGGTGATCAATCTTTTTGTGATCCATACAGGTAAATCATGCAACAGTTAAAAACTCAGGTTTCTGAACAAATAAGTGTTACACTATCATGGAGAGTTTAACTGTGTCAGAGTGAAGTTATCTAACATCCTCCATGAAGTATCTTCATCCTGGAGCTTCTGATGGTTGGGATGGTCTATGCTTAAACTGAAGTACCCAGCATCAGTTTCTAGCTTCTGGTCCTGGCACACACTCTGATCACATCAGAGTACCAGCTGCTTCCTCTCTATTTCCCATTAGAATAAAACAGTTCCATATTAACGAAAAGAAACTTTCAATATAATCTAATCTGAACAATCAAGAGAACAGAGCTAGACAAACCCTAGAATAGATCTGTCTACATGCAAACCTAACCTATCCCTTTGTCAGTGTCTAAGGGAACACTGACAAATGTGGGAAGTCTACACAGAAAGCACAGAGTCATTTAAGAAAACAGGTAGGCTTAAAGAGCACTGTAAGCTTACTGGCTTTCCAAAGTTTTCTGTTCAAGGTGTCATAACCCATGCAAAACTCAACAAAGGCATGGCAATGAATGAAAGAACATCTGTCAAGGTGACATAGTCTCCTAGCTAACCAAAGACAGAGCAAAACTGAATGTGTGATTGGCCTTAGTACTCAAGTCAAATTTCTCTTTATTGTTATGGAAATTAACTGTTCACAAATTGTGCAGTGTCACATACTCCTCTTGCCCAGCAAAAACAGAGCCAACTACCTGCAGATGTAGCATACAAATTCTCTGAAACAGCTACTCCTTAGAGGTCTGTTGAGACAGTATAATTGGGTCTGATTAAAGACTCAGCCTAAGTAATATCCTTGTTATAGACCTAATAATATATTACAATGGGCTAAAAAAAATAAATCAAGAGAAGGCAGCAAAGCCGTTCTTCCTCAAGCAGCAAAGTTCAGGTGTTCCTGTGCAAACATGCCTATTGTCAGTGTCAGCATATTTAGTTCTGCTGGTTCTGCAAGCTTTTTTGACTTTGGCTTCTTCTAGTTAGCTCATTAGTGAACAGCTCTAATAATCAATAAGTTGCCAACTTGGAAGCTGAGTTTCTTATCCACAGCTTTGCATGTTTCAGTATTCTCAGAAATATTGATGAAATTGCATCCTGTTTTCCTTAAAACAGCATCTCTTTTTAGTTCATTTTAGCCTGTGTATCACAGCAATTGGAACATTCTTGATGTCATGAATAGTCTTACTGAGCCCAGAGTATTTTCTCTATATGCTGAAAAAGCTAAAATAAATGCACTATCTTCTGTATGGTTTTGAGAGAGAGATTTTGCCTATCCTCAATGCCCCCAAATGAAATGTATGGACATGAAAAAAAGTTATTGAATAAATTCTAGGGTTTGAACTTGCAGCATGTCAATTATTCCAGTGTAAATATCTGGCTGAGCACATCTTCTCACTCTGTGGCAATTCCCGATAAAAACAAAGTATCCTTTTGCAAATAGTGTGGGGTAGGTAAATGAATACTTTAATGCATTCTTAATTCACATCCCAGCTTACCCAGTACTGACTTGTCCACATTCATAATTTCAGCAAGTAGATGCTTAGTATAAAACTTCTGTAGGTTTTGTAAGGCAAAACTGAAACATATGTTGTGTTTCTTAAGCAACACCTTCAGGGCTTTCCACATGGCTCTAACAGGTTTTACAGCAGTCAGAAGTTTCTTATCTATAGTATTGCATGTTGTAATATTAGTGGGGCTCCAGAGCACCTCATGTAAATTCATCCCACTTCTTTGACAAGTAAATTGCTTATAATGGATATTCAGGCCTGACCCTGTGTATTCCTGCATCCACTTAAAATCATAGAATGGTTTGGGTTGGAAGGGACCTTAAAGATCATCTAGTTCCAATCCCACTGCCATGGGCAGGGACACCTTCCACCCGACCATGTTGCTTAAAGCCCTGTCCAACCTGGCCTTGAACACTGCCAGGGATGGGCCTGCCAAAACTTCTCAGGGCAGCCTGTTCCAGTGCCTCACCACCCTCACATTGAAGAATATTTTCCTAATATTTAATCTAAATCTACCCTTTTTCGGTTTAAAGCCATTCCTCCTTGTTCTGTCCCTACGTATCTTTGTCAAAAGTCCCTTTTGAGCTTTCTTGTATGCACCCCTTTGGTACTGGAAGACTGTTACAAGTTCTCCTCTGAATTTTCTCTTCTCCAGGCTGAACAAGCTCAACTCTCTCAGCCTGTTCTCAAAGGAGAGGTGCGCCAGCCTTCTGAGCATCTTCTTGACCCTCCTCTGGACTCATTGCAACAGGTCCACATCCCTCTTCTGTTTGGGGCACAGAGCTGGATGCAGTACTCCAGGTGGGGTCTCACTGGAGTGAAGTACAGGGGGAGAACCACCTCCCTCAACCTGCTGGCCACACTCATTTTGATGCAGGCCAGGATACAGTTTGCTTTCTGGGCTCAAGTGCACACTGCCACCTTACGTTGAGCTTCTCATCAACCAACACCCCACATCTTTCTCCTCAGGGCTGCTCTCAATCCATTCGCCACCCAGCCTGTGTTTGTGCTTGGAACTGCCCCAAACCATGTACAGCACTTTGCTCCTCCAAAGAGGTGCTCTCTCTGGGTGAACTCCACTGCCAGACGCGCTCTGATGGCAGTGCTGCCTAGGTCTGCCCTTTGTGGGAGCAGAGGGTGGCTGCTATCACTTCTGGCTCCACTGATGCCTTGTTAGCCACTCTCATGAGAGTTGCTGGCTCCTGGTGGTTCTCGATATTCCCCTGGGGTTTGTTTAGCTCAGGACCCCCATGTGTTTGTGATCTCATGCTCCTGCACCAGAACTGGCTGCAAAGAGCTTGTCAAGGTACTTTAACAACCAAAATAGGGAGTAAAGCTAAAATTCGGTTTGCTTTTTACTGAAATGGATGTTAGAAATAATTGGTTCAGTCTAAACCATTTTTTATAGCCCGTCTGATTATCAACAAAATATGTTGACTAACACTTTGAGCCCTCTAACTACAATCTCTCTGCAAGCAAACTGAGTCATTGCCCCATACATGAGTGAGAGTGCATCTGGCTTAAAATCCTTACCATCAGGAATGCCTGTTTGAAGCAATTTGGTTCTCTAATGATGAAAGCTTAATATTCAGTGCTTCCTAACATCTTGCCTCATAATAATTCTACATTTCCAGAGCTAGATGCCAACATATTTACTAATATAGAAACACAAGAATCAAAATATTAGATCACACCAAAGTCCATCACATCCTAATGATCTCTAAGAGCACCCAATGCAATTGTTTCACAGGAAAGTGTAAAAGCATTATGGACTAGAAATTATCTAAGGTCTACATCAAGTTTCATCCTGGTCTCAAGTCATTAGAGATAAGTTTAAGCTCTGAAATGTAAGACATAATATGGTTTACAAAGTTCTTATAATTAACTGTAATGATCATAATTATCATTATAAACATGTAATCCCTTTTTAGTTTTACTAAATTTTTTGTCTCATTGCTTTCCATTGCACTACAGTTCTACACTTTCATTACATTCTTTGCAAGGGAACAAATATCAGCTTTCAATTTACTACCTCTATTACACATACTCCTGAATTGTTTTCTGTATAGCATATAGATGACTGTCTGCAGTCTTGTGGAATAAGCTACTCTAATGCTGCTTAGGTTTTACGTAAAGATGCTTATTGTGTAATTATGTAATGAAGCCTAGAGTCTTGGATAGACATCTCTATTATTCTAAATCTAAATAAATAAAATAAATGTTTTCATTAATGCCCCTTAGTTCTTGTATTATAAAACAGGAGTGGAAAACTGTTCTTAATCTTTCTAGAGTACTCAGTATTTTGTATACTTTTATTATGTCCCCACTTACTCATGTCCTTTCCAAAGAAAATCCTCCCAATTTTCTTGCATGAGAGCTATTCCAGATATTTTATTCCACATATTTATTCCAGATATTATTGTTATTGTCCTGCTATGAACCTCCTTATAGTTCTTTAATATCTCTCTGAGATGGGATGATCAACCCTGCACACTGTACTGTACAAATGCCCATATTACTGACTCACAGAAGCATTATAATAATCTCTGTTATTTTTCTTCATCTTATTTCATATGCATCCCAATGTCGTGCTAGCTATAGTGACTGTAGCTGTGCACTGAACTGCCTTAAATTGGTTCTCTCCCTTTCTTTAAGCAATAATCTTAGCTTAAAATGCTGCAAAGTGCACAAGTAGGTTTAATTTTTAACTTCAGTATGTATTAATTTGTATTTATTAACACTGAATTTCATCTGTTTTTTTGTTACTCATTTAGCACTTTTAAGTCTCTGAAATTTTCTAGTGTCTTTTCTGGTCAAGCAGATTTCCTTCATCAGAGATTAAGCAACATTTGGAACAACTTGATCTGCTTGACAGGGCAGAGTATTACAACTAGGATGATAGATCAGGCAAACTGATGAAGGGATGATCAGGAAATGCAGATAAATATGAAATCCTTTTTGAGTTATAAACAAGTGGTAGTTGAAAAAACAGCAACAGAAACACTGTACATAGTATTAAGAAGGATACATCCCATGTACTGAGCAAACAAGATAACTTTATCAACATTTCAAACCTGGTAACATGATGGTAGCAGAGAATATAATAAATCAATTCCTTTGTCACCTAGTATTGTGATAAGTGGTTCTTTTATAACTGAATCAGAACGGTAATAAATTTTGGGTCCATCAATGAATTACATTATTAGTCTTTTTTCTTTATTAAAAAAAAAATCTGTTAGCCATCCACTTCTTTTCGTATTTGTATTCTTGTAATCCTAGGTTCCACAGAAGCATGATTCATCTTCTAAATGTAATCACTTACGTTAACTAGAAAAAACGTTTCTGACTAAATTGTCAGTGCTTCACATCTCAATAATGTGTAATCATGACTTTATTAACACACTTGACCATATTGACGGACTCTTCTTGAATTATTTCCAGTGTAAACCCAGAGGCATCAATGACTAAAAAGAAGAAAACCCATAAATGTCACAAATTACCACATCTCACCCCTGGATATGTCTTCAGTTTCTTATGCAGAATTCATATCTCTCTTCAATCTGCCTCCCTCTGATGGCATTTGCTTAGCCTAAACATTTTGATCAATTAAAATAGAATGCTTTATTTTTTTTTTTAATTGGGGAAGTTTAATCTCAACATTTCATTTAGAGTAAAGCTAAACATCTCATTTTTCTCATTTTGGGAGAGGGAATGAAATATGTTTATTTTGTTGAATCATGTTGTTTGCTTTTATTTTTTCTGAAGCTATTTGTCAACTGCATTAAGTTAATGAATCAATGTGTTTTGTGGTTTTAAAAACCATTGTCCTGAAATGTGGCTGGGTCTAATTATGGAATTGTTTAGTTTCTTCTGAAATTATAATGCTCAGACTAATTTCATTTATCCTCAAACATAACTTTCCTCATTTTGCTCTCCATCATTACCTCCTCTAATTTTATTACTTGCTTTTCATGAATGCAAGTGAAAATAGCATTAAGCTTTTGGGATCACTCAATTCAAAACTTTGTATTTTGTTTTCACATAGTTTTCGGAAGTTTCAGTATAGTAAGAAACCTTGATACTTAATCCTTATTCCACTAAAACTAATCAGTGATTAACCATGGCCTTCAATCAGACCAGAACTGCATCCATGATTGCTGCACAATGCTAAAATACAGAAACAAAGCCAACTAGAATAAAATCAGTTTCGGCACTTGCGATGGAAAAGACCATAAAATGGTTACATTTCCATTACATAGAAGTACAGTGAAACAATAACCTTAGCCCAGGCCCCCAGTCAATAAACACTAAAACAGCAAATACTGGCTGTAAGTAAGGTACAACATGCTGAAACTCTGAGATCAAGCTCAATGACACTGAGAGCCAACAAATCAGCACTGTTACAAGTGACTATTAATCCGAAACAATAAATGCTTATCACAAATATGATTAGATACACTATGGTCAGATCTGTTGTTATCTCAACCCTTCGTGCCCCACGTTGGGTGCCACAAAGAACTGTCGTGGTTCAAGCCCAGCCGGCACCTTGGAACCCCCCAGCCGCTCGCTCACTCCCCACCTCTTCCTTCCTCCCCCTGCTCCCGGAGAGATGGGGAGGAGAATTGGAGGAATGTAACTCCCATGGGTTGAGATAACAGCACTCCAGTAACTAAGGTATGATACAAACCACTACTGCTACCACCAATAATTATAAGGGAAATAGCAAGGGGAGAGGATATAACCGCTCACCACCCACCAACTGATACCCAGCCCGACCTGAGCAGTGACCTGGGCCTTCAGGGTAACTCTCCTCAGTTTATATACTGGGCATGACGTGCTGTGATATGGAATACCCCTTTGGCCAGTTTAGGTCAGGTGTCCTGTCTCTGCTTCCTCCCAGCTTCCCCTCCTCCCTGGCAGAGCCTGAGACTGAGAAAATCCTTGGTCAGAGTGAACATTACTTAGCAACAACTAAAAACATCGGTGTTATCAGCATTGTTCCCAGACTGAAAGTCAAAAACACAGCACTGCACCAGCTACTAAGAAGGAGAAAAAATGACTGCTGTAGCTGAACCCAGCACAATAGTTCTTGCAGCACCTACTTGAAAAGCTCTAAAACAAAACAAGTTGTAACTCTGACCTAAAAATCTCACACACACAATGTGAACTATGTCTCTGATTAAATTGGTTTTGATTTTTTGAGGTTTTATACTCTTATGTGTACTTATCTCCTGTTCAACACATCACATACAGCTCTTTTGCCAGTTAATACCTGTAGAATACAACAGAACATGGTATTAACCCATATAGAACTAGTACAGCTCCTGAAAATATTAGCAAAGTGTTGCATATTATGAATTGGACAAACTCGTGAATTACATCATGATAGACATACACATACAATACACCACAACAGCTTGCATACATGACCCACTGAAAAGCAATAGAATTATATCAGGGATGATTTGGGTCCAATGTGTGATCATACCAATAGTGTGTTCAGTAAGGGAAACTGGTTATTTTCAAAGTTTCCCATTCATTTTGGGGGTGACAAAATATTGCCATCAGTTTATGAAGTTAAAGGGAATGGGAATAGGACAAGGAAAACAAGGGACAGGGGCTGAATTTCAGAATTATGAAAATGGGGAGTGGCGATGTCTTTCTACTTAGGAGTCTGGATGATGTAAATAACTACTGTCTCCCCTTTCTCCCCATGTGATTAATTAGGACATTCTAATACTTCTCTAATTTGTGCATATTGAAAAAAAATGCTAACAAATGAAAAGATGTACTTAAAATGTCATTTTGCATTCAGATGGAGGGATCATGTAGGAGCTCTGTGAAGAGAAGCCTGGCAGATTAATCAGTCTTTAATTCACAGTTTTCATTACTAGGTATTCTCAGTGAAAGATGGAAGAAAATCACTACTAACACTGGAGCAGGTTGGCACCTTTCTATGCGAAAACCTGCTATTTCTTCTTTCTTAAAAAGCATGGTCAGTTGAAGTTGTTCCTGTGTATTTACATTGATACTTACAAAGACATTAAATGATTATAGCAAAGCAGTGCTGCCAGCAAGACAGTCCAGTATTTTCTAGTTTCTTCCCTGAGTCTGAGATGAAGTATATAGTCTTTTCAATAAGCATACATGTGAAGAAAGAACTGTAGCTTGAATGATTTTCCAAGTCAGAGCTGATTAAAACTCAGTATGAGCTCATAGGACTGGAGCAGCTCATACTGGCAGAACAGGTGTTCATCTCTATGTTGAAAATCCAAACCAATGTGAAGATACAATGGGGTTGCAAGAGATCACTGTGAAGAAGGTAAAAGCAGTAGGAGCTTGTAGTCATCACATGGGATATGGTTTATGTCCTACACCAAAAATTTGCGATGCAATTCCAAAAAGCAATCCTAAACTGTGTCAAATCCAAGGTCCCCCCATATCTTTTAAGGCAGCTTGTTCCAAAGTAGCATATGCACTTTCTTATTGCTTGCTAATATCTCTCTAGGCCTTTGCTTTGAGTGAATGGCTTTTTAAATTTCACTGAGATATTTTCTCATTGCTTTTGGCTTTCAGTGCTGCATGGTAGTTTTCTTCTGTCACGTTCACTACAGATATTTGCCTTTCCCTAATCCCTTCTCTAGCATAAAACTCCCTACCTCACTGCCTGTTCTACTATTCTTTCCCGTACAGTTTGAGTAACTCTGCAAAGGTTCCTTTAAAAATTCACTGATTTTAACACCTAATTTTTAAGTGAGATCTGATGTACCAGACGTACCAGGAAACAACAAACTACAGAGAAAATATCCATTTGTGGCATCTTGGTAGGACCTCTGTTGGTGGTTGAATTATATTTGATAGTTTTCTCTAAATAAATATGGGAGAGGTGCTTTAGGAATCCCCAAAACACATACCTACATGAACACGCAGAGATACATTTAAGTGTTTGATTAAGTGAATAACTACTGTTTATTACTTCAGAATATTTTTCTTTCCTTTCCTTCTTGCTCTCTGTTCTTTTCATGTTAATGTACTTATTATCTTTGGTTTTTTTATTCTCACCTCACCCCACTGTAGTTTTGTTTATCTTTCCTTTCTCCTTTTTCCTAAGCCTCAGATACCTTGTGCTCATTTTGCTTGCACTAGGTGATTTTGCATTGTTACACTTAAACATCTAGAGGACCAGTGGAAGAAGAGATCATAATCTGCTGATAAACAGATCAGTAAAGGAGAGAAGAATAAATAACTAGTTAGGAGAATGTAATTAAAGTGGATATCCCTGTAAGAGCATTTATAATTTTCCACTCAGGTGTTCTGTACTAAAAATTTCTGTCTAGAGTGTGCAAGAAAATTACTCCCTTTGTTTGTCCTTCAAATTCATTTGAACACACCAGGGTGCACTGCTTTCTCAGTTACATGAACTTTTTGGAATCAGTCTCCTGATTTACTAAAAACTGGATTTGGGAAGCTGTATATATAGATTCTTGTGTCATATCCTTGGGCTAATAGTAAATGGTATAGTAATAGACACTGAACTATATAAAACACAATTATGTTTCTACACAAGAGGAATCCATCAGCCAGAGAAATTTTCTGCTTCTTACAACACTGCAAGCAAACTACGTGCAGTGGGTTAACCTTGACTGACTGCCAGATCCCCACCAAACCACTTTCCATGCCTCGTCCTCAGCAAGACAGGGAGATAAAATAAGATGGAAAAGCTCACAGTTTGATAAGGGCAGGGAGATCACTCACCACTTACCACCAAGGGCAAAATAGACCGTAGCTGAAGAAGATTAATTTAGTTTATTGCCAATTAAAAATAGAGTAGGATTGTGAGAAAAAGACAAAACTAAATAAATACACCTTACCCTCACACCCCCTTCTTCCCATGCTCAACTTCACTCCTTTATTCCTGACACTTAGACTTCTTCCCCACTTTAAGTGGTGCAGAGCTTGGAGAATAGGGGTTGTCCTTAGCACTTCATGTCTGCTGCTCCTTCTTCCCTGCACTGTTCACCTGTTCCAGCATGGGGTCCCTCCCACAGGACACAGTCCTTCACAAACTGCTTCAGTGCAGGTCCTTCCTATGGGCTGAAGTTGTTCAAGAACTGCTCCAGCATGGATTCTTTCCATGAGGCACAGTCCTTCAGGATCAGATTGTTCCAGCATGGGTTCCCCACAGGCCACAGTTCCTGCTGGGAAACCAACTCCAGCATGGGCTCTCCATGGGCCCTAACTTCCTTTAGGGCATATCTGTCTTCTCCAGCCTGGGGTCTTCCATGAGCGGCACTGTGGATATTTGTTCCATCTACCATGTTCCTCCATGGGCTGCAGAGAGTTAACCTGCATTACCATGGTCTGCCCCTTTGGGTATAGGAATACCTCTGCACTGGCACCTTTAACACCTCTTCTCCTCTTTCTTCACTGACCTTGGTGTCTGCAGGGTCTCCACATTTTTTCTCATGCCTCGGTCCTCACTCTCACAGCTGCTGTGCAGTGTTTTTTACCCTTTCTTAAATACATTTTCACAGATGCACCACTGGCTTTGCAGGTGGGATCAGCTTTGACCAGTGGTATGTCCGGTTTGGAGCCAGCTGAAGCTGACTCTGTGCAACACAGGGGCAACCCCACTTTATTCTCACAGAGGACATCCCTGCAGCAGCCCCACACCCCCTACCCCTCCCCAGTACCAAACCTTGCCATGCAAACCCAACATACTATGAAAAATAAAGAGCTGGTTTACTCTGTTTATTCCTCAGACTCTTTCCAAAGTCACGTGGAACATTTAATTGTTTTCTCGTCTTTTGCTTCTATGGAAGTACTTAGAAGTGAAAAAAAATAGTAGCAACAAAAACTTGGAGACAATTTTAGCAATAAGAGTGGGCAAAATGAGAGAGCTGCAGGATAAACAATGAGGTGAATTTTTACTGTAACTAAGACACTAGGAAAGGAAATTGTTAAATATTTGACAGGTCCAGACAAGTGTGAGACTTCCTACATGAACGAAAACTCGTGTATACAGAATTGTAGAAAAGACTGGTAAATGCTCTCTTTTGGTATTAAGACTTCATCATCAATATAAAGTTAGTAAATAGGCATTTTTCTGCAACAATTTTATGCATTAAAAATTATCTCTAATTTCAAAGTTATCTGGGCAAGACAAGTGAGCAAAAAGGGAATTTACTGGAAATACAGATAAAAATGTGTTTGATGCCTAAAATCAAGAAAATTGAGCAGAAATGTTCAGCTAAATTGTTTGTAATTCTCTACTGTATTCCTGTATCTACTCAGAAAATCATCCTCAGAAAACTAAGCTGTGTGAGGTTTACTCACGCATTTTAACAGAATATATAAAATTATTACTATATCCAGAAACAGATTTTAATATTGACAAAGAGTAAGGAGCTTGAATAAAATAAAATAAAATAAAATAAAATAAAATAAAATAAAATAAAATAAAATAAAATAAAATAAAATAAAATAAAATAAAATAAAATAAAATAAAATAAAATAAAATAAAATAAAATAAAATAAAATAAAATAAAATAAAATAAAATAAAATAAAATAAAATAAAATAAAATAAAATAAAATAAAATAAAATAAAATAAAATAAAATAAAATAAAATAAAATAAAATAAAATAAAATAAAATAAAATAAAATAAAATAAAATAAAATAAAATAAAATAAAATAAAATAAAATAAAATAAAATAAAATAAAATAAAATAAAATAAAATAAAATAAAATAAAATAAAATAAAATAAAATAAAATAAAATAAATTAAAAAAAAAGTTAATGAAGCATATATGAAATAGTGAAATGGTTTCAGTAGCTTTTTTTCCCCACAGTCACTGCAGTTTTATACTTGCTTTGCTTTCATCTGGATCTACAGTGAAAAGAGTTGAAGATAGATAGCCTTTTTCTGTCTAGAGGCCATTTTCCTCTTCTTTTAACTTCTCTAGCACTCTGCACAAGAACAGTGTCCCTCCTTCAAACAGAGTCTGAGCCTAACCATCTTCAGCACAGCACAAGTGTGTGTTTTATCATGGAAGTAGCAGCAGCACAGGAGCTTGCTTTCTAAGATGCTGCAGTGAAATGGGTAACAAAAGAATAAAGTCTTAGTTTAAGACAAAGAACACAGAGCCAAGGTTACCTAATCAAGAGAAAATGTAGCTACTATGGAATCTGAATGACAAGGAATTGAGAGGAATACCATACAGGACAAAACAAGGCAAATTATACTATGTGTATTTCAAAGGTTTCAATTTATGAAGCTCACAAACTAGGCAAGAAGAATACATTTATTGTACTTGCCACGATGGAAGTTAGTCCTGAGGCAAAATTAACATTGCAAACAGATATCAAATACACACAAAAAAATTATGAATATTTATGATAATGTATTTTATAAACACTGCTGTTAAATCTACAAGTAAGGATGTTGCAAAGAATGTGATGCAGCATTTCTATGTAAAATACCAAATGACATATTCATATAAGCCATAAGAGTTATTATATTAGGTATAGAAAGCAAATGAAATAACTGTCAGCCATTACAAAAGATTTGCTAATGTTTCGGCACCAGACTCCTGTGTTCTCTCAGAAAAACAGAAATTACCCTGAGGGGTGGAAGAAAGCACTAATTATGTCTAAAACTTTGAGTAATAAGCAGAAACTGAATACCACAGAGTCATGTCATCAGATAATCACCAAATAGATAAACTAAATCAAATCAGTAAGAAGCACTGTCTAAAGATGATCCTATGAAGACAGAACACCTGAACAGAGTACAGCCTCAGCTGCTGTTGGGATTTTTCAGTGGAAATATGCAAGAATGAAAACCAAACTCTAAAGAAAGAATTCAGTTGAGAAAGGGAACAGGAGTAGGAACCCAGTTCTGATAAGCTCATGACACTTAGGAGGTCAAGTGAAATAATGTGACCTTTAGAAGGACTCCACCCAGTTGCTTTCTGGAGGGGCTGCAACATACTCAAGACTTTGGAAAATCTAACCCAGAGGGAGAAATAAGGAAACATCAAGGACAAAAGCATCACCACAACAACCAACAGACCTGATTCCACAAAGTGCTTTGCTGCCCCAGCAGGGCAAGCCTAGAGCAGACTCAGCATAGGCATACAAAAATTGTTCATTAAGCAGTGAGAAGAATTAACAGCAACCACACTGCTAAAAAATAGCTGCCTAGAATAGAGGAAAAGGTCTAGAATGACAACAGCAAAAAACCAAACAAACCTAACTTGACATGCAAATGTACACAATCCCAGGATTTTGGGTTTAAATTCTAGATACATCTGCTACAATATCTACTTTTCAGTCAGAAGTCACAGCTTGGTGAGGTCCAAAAGACCTACAATTCAAAATTATCTATAGTTTTCTTTATCACAGCATGAGATGATCTGGCACCTCAGCTATTCAAAGAGTTTTGCTTTCTACAGCTGCAGTCTATGCTCATTTTGTATTTTGTTCTGCATGAATACCATCCAAAAAAATATTTGCAGCAAAATTTCTCTGCATCTTAAGTAGTTAAACTTCTGAAGTATTTAAACACACCAGGAAGGAATAAATTGGCACTCCGCAGAATCACTGCATTTTAGCACTTGTAAAATAAAGCATGAAATTGTTTGTTTTCAAATAATGGATGAATGTTAGATGACTACACCTGCTGTTGTTGACCGACTACAAAGAGCCTCTAGAGTGGAATTTCTACAGAAAACAAAACACATTACGTGCTTCCTGCTGCCATAGTGATATAACGATTAATATTTTTTTAATAAAATTTTAGGATGGTCTCCAAACAAAATTCCTATGCAAAGGAAGTCTCAATTTTCTAACCCTCTTTGCTATATCTAATATTTATAAGAATACAAAGCAGGAAATCTACAGTATGTTTCATACATTCAGTGTCTGCCTTAACATGTACCGATAGCCAAATGGATTCCACCTAAACAGTAAATGAATATGACAAAGTTATTTTGAATTAGTGTATCTACAGAAAAACTAAGCTAACGCAAGAAGCAAGCCAAGATTTCAGTCAGTAATATGTAAGAATATGCATACTGACATGCTTTTGATTAAGTAACTTCAGCACATTTAGCTGCAGTTCTGAATAGAGTCAAAAGAAACCTTGCAGTTTTTCAGCAATTTAATCTATTCCAGAGACTTCATGAGTGTAATGTGGCAGTTGCTATAGTAACCACATTTTTCCTTGGAACTTGGAGTAGGTACATGTGTAGGCGATTTCTCCATCTTAGTGTCTAAGTTACTGTTGCACTATGATTCTAAGCACTAACTCTAACCCAGAAACCTAACCCAGTCAGTAGTTATTTAAAATGCATTTAACATTTTCCAAAATATCTCTTTCTGAATGCTTAATTTGACCCTATGCTGTTCTGACTTTGCACCCTTTCATAAATCCATTAGATGACAATTCAGAGAAAGGAAAAAAGTTGAACAATTGCAAAAAATGGTATATCTATTTATAATTTTTATTTAAGTTATAACTTTCATGTATAATATGTAAAAATGTGTCAGCATTTATTCATAAACTTTCTTCTTAGGTTGCTCTTTGAAGAATACCTTGATGGCAACAGATCACAAAGGATTTTAAATTCTCTTTAAAAATTCACTACTTATTGGTGGTCACTGCAAATCTTAAGCCATGTTTTTACTTAATTCACTCTAATCAAAATAGTCCAGAATTGAAGCCATCTTGTTAATTTACATCTTGGTAAATGCATTAGCAGTCTCTGCTGTTTTGATTCCTGCTTTCTGATTTAAAAGATGCAAGTATCATTCTACTTGCATTTAGTTGTAAAAGACTGAATCTGCTAAATTTGCTAGAGGGGAAAAGGTACAGTAGTACAGGAACAAGAAAATGTATATTTTTACATTAGTCAATGCATCAGCCTATTAAAATGTAGGGGACTATGCACTAAAAACTCTATTCCAATAAAAGGAACAATCTGAATATATGGTGTCATGGTTTTCAGGGGTGCTGGTTGTCTGCAGCTCCAAGTGAAAAGAATGGGAATTGACGTCACTAGAATTATACCAGCTTCCAGCAGCTGTGAATTTGGCCTCAAGGTGACCTAATACATATTTTCCATCTTTCATTTCTGTTTGACAGCTCCAGTACAACCAAAATGTTTATTCCTCTTTACAACTAAACTAAGCAAATAAGCTATGTAGAATAGACCATTAAATGTCTTGAGCTAATTTCCTATGTAATACTTGTAAAAAACAAATGTGATTTTCTTGATTATCACTATTTAAATTCCTCCATTAATATTTTTCTATTGAAAATTTCATAAAATTCTCCCAACGAAACAAGGACATTTAAAATTCAGATACTGTAAAATTATTTTGATTAGACACAGATTCAACTGCTTGTATCTTATCTCTGAGTCAGTTAATATAGACCTTCAACTACAATTTTTGATCCCTATATTTCCAATTATAAATTCATAATTTGCCATTTGCCTTTTAAGTTTGCCAGATGGTATTAGCCTTGTCCGCTAGACTTCTAATAGCAGAGAACAAGAAGCTAAGGCTTAAAATCTCAAACAGGAGTTAGTGGACTGTTGATGCAGCTTTACAGAGGCTTGATAACAAACTCTCAATGTCCCAAGGAGTTTTATGGGATTAGAATCACAGAATCATAGAATCACAGAATGGTTTGGGTTGGAAAGGACCTTAAGATCATCTAGTTCCACCCCCCCTGCCATGGGCAGGGACACCTCGCACTAAACTATGTCGCCCAAGGTTCTGTCCAACCTGGCCTTGAACACCTCCAGGGTTGGAGCATTCACAACACCCATTCTAGTGCCTCACCACCCTCACTGTAAAGAACTTCTTCCTTATAGCTAATCTAAACTTTCCCTGTTTAAGTTTAAAGCCATTACTCCTTGTCCTACCACTACAGTCCCTAATGAAGAGTCCCTCCCCAACATCCTTATAGGCCCCCTTCAGATACTGGAAGGCTGCTATGAGGTCTCCACACAGCCTTCTCTTTTCCAGGATGAACAGCCCCAACTTTCTCAGCCTGTCTTCATACAGGAGGTGCTCCAGCCCCCTTATCATCCTCGTGGCCCTCCTCTGGACTTGCTCCAGCAGCTCCATGTCCTTTTTATGTTGAGGGCACCAGAACTGTACACAATACTCCAAGCAAGGTCTCATGAGAGCAGAGTAGAGGGGCAGGATCACCTCCTTCGACCTGCTGGTTACACTCCTTTTGTTGCAGCCCAGGATACGGTTGGCTTTCTGGGCTGCAAGTGCACACTGAAGCCAGCTCATGTTCAGCTTCTCATTGACCACCACCCCCAAGTCCTCCTCTGCAGGGCTGCTCTGAATCTCTTCTCCGCCCAGCCTGTAGCTGTGCCTGGGTTTGCCCCGACCCAGGTGTAGGACCTTGCACTTGGCTTGGTTAAACTTCAAGCCATTCATATTCATGATTCATTTTTAGGATTAATTTTCAAAAGCTGACTATGACTTCTATGATGTTAAACGTACCTTTCGTGTTGGCTGTGATTGCTTGTTACAAAGCACTGCCTCTGACACAAGCAATGCTCTCTTTTATGTAATAATAACATGTCTGATAATACCAGGAGCCATGAAGAAGTGGGAAATAGGGTCTTGGCATTCTCCTTAGTCTCAGATTATCCTTATCACTGGCAGACCTGAATGGGTGTTGTAACACTCCTGTTTAAACCAAAATGGTCTGGTAAACAGAAAGAGCAAAAATGTCATTCTTGCCTTTAATAGTCTGTAATTTTCAGGTTTACCCTCAGTAACAATGATGGTATTGTCAATGTTGAAAATAATGATCTATTTCACAGATTTATGGCAAGGACTAATTAGCTAATGTATCTCAGAGATAACAAGTAATGTTGGTAGGGTACATAATTAAGTTTGGAATAGATATAAAGCCTCAGGAAGTTTCCCTGTTTTTGGAAAATGAGGGTATACTGATCTTGTGCAATGTGACAAAACACTGTCAGGTCCCAATGAGTGATGGATAAGACACACGCCTTTCCCTGCAAGGAAGGCTGGTCATGCACCCTCCCTGAGTAACCATTCTGAATTAAATTGCATTTTGTAATCTATTCATATTTGCAGTGCAAAGGGCAGATATATCTTATGTTTCTCAACCATAGCAAACCACCTGTCATCTTTTCCTATTTGATTTACTACGTAACAGCTTCTAACTGTATCAGTCTTGTGACAATTTCCTTAAAGCAAATTTCCTATTTCTTATCTAATCCAAATAGCAGTAATTGTTTACTATATCTGTCCTATCATTCTTAAAATATGAAGCCACTATTGTCAACAGCATTTTGATTTCCATGTAGACAGCACTGTTTCTTGGTATAAAATTCTCATTCAGCAAGCTGCCTGTTTCCATTACTTGAATTTAAAAACTTCAGATTCTATTTTGCTATTCTTTCTCTCATTTATTTTTTTTCCCCTCTTCTTCCTCTAGCTTCTTCCTCCTACCCCCAGTATACACATATCTATTCAAGATTAAGAACCAACATAACAGCTAAAAACCAAAATTTTTGTCTCTTGCAAATAACTCTGGGATACTGACTGATGAGTTAAACTTGAGTTGCCAGAACGTTTGTTTTCAGCTTGAACCCAGGTAATTTTTTCCCTCAACTTGAAATAGTGTTTCCATAACTCAGGTCATTGTGGTAAATCCTACGGAAATCACCAACAAAGTAAAACCAACATCCTAACACAGCTTAAGTGCTCATAAATGGATTTCTTCTGTGTCTTTACTAAATTAAATTGAAGTATAATGACTTATAGTATTATCATGTGACAACAGTCAGTATATTAGATGCTACATTATCCATGAAGCTCAAAAGATTTGATTTATATTGCTTTGTTTTTTAAAGGTGTGTGATGAGCTCCATCAGTAAATAAGTATTATGTCACCATAAGGCATTCCACATGCAAATTGCAACTCTAGCTGTAATATAGCTTTCCCCAGTATGTCCAGTTCAGCCAAATAAATATTCTTACTAAAGCAAGTAGGTTGTTGTTCCTATTGGCCTTGAAGATGGATTAAAGATTCAGATTTCTTGCATCTTTTTGCCATATCCTGCTAACATTTTCTGAAGTGTTCGGAGCCCACACACCTTGAAGTATTCAGGCTCCCACATGAAACCAAGGGGTTTGTATGGTGCAAGCTTATGGGATTTAGGACTTCACCCCATTTCAAAAGTGACCTGGGCACATAGATCAGGTTCATAGTGTTTTGGTAGAAAGATTTTTTGGTCGGTCTTTTTTCCAATTCACAGAAATACAAACCATATGAATTTCTAAGTATTTAAATGCAACTGCAACAGAGATGTAGAGCTCCAACTTGGGTATCAAGATGTTGTCAAACAGAGAATTTCATATTTTAGCAGAGAGAATAAGAAAGATTAAGAACAAAAGGAAAAGGAAACCAGGACTTATAATAGTATATGTAATAATCACATTGGCATTGATATTATTTTGCACCAAAAGGATATTTTCATCAAGCTATTTGTTGTTGTGCTTTCAGTCTGCTACTGTATTTTTCTTAGTTTGAAGCATACACAATGAAGACTTAATAAAGATGGACCTGTTGCAGGATCCAGTGCAAGTCAAAAATTAAATGCCATTAAATTTTCTCTCTCTTTCATCAGAATGAATACAAAGTGCTAGCAACCCAACAGAAGAGCTACTGTACTTAGCCATACATGTAATAGGGAGGCCATAAACTTTTACCACCAGCCTGAGAGTGTAACACTGAATTTTCCTAATGTCCTCTGTTTAACCTTTTCAGCTTTTTATGAACAGAAAATGGGGGGTTGTGCTGTTATTTTTAACTTTCAAGGAGAGGGGTGAGTGTTGGGGGGGGAGGGGAGGTTGATTTCTATTTTGCATTATAAAATCATGCATGTTACAACATTAGCTCCAAGAAAGTGAATCAAGGTGACTGAGTATAATGATGCTTTTTGCAATTTCTACTTGGGGAGATATTTTTAGTCAATCTGAATGCAAATGTATTAATTGTCTCACAACTGAAATCATGTCCTGTGGATCAAGCTGTCTTATGCGGGACCCCAGTACATACAGAATAAGCACACCCTAAACATTTTGCTTTGTTCAAGGGTTACAGTTGTTTCAGTCACCACCATACATAATACCCTTTTGACTGTGAGGGCTGTGTCTACCAAATGGTTTTGCTCTGTACTTCTATGTACAATAAAAGAAGCCTACTAGACACACCCTGAGACTAGAATTAACTCGTGATAGTGCAGTCAGTAATACTTCTCTGTGTGAAAGGAAGACTTGGAAAATTTTTATCATTTCACCTTGCTAGCTTGTGAGGATAAATATTTAAATTCAGTCATAAGAATTCATATCCATTCCAAAGACAACTACCACGCAAAATGAACAAAGAGACATTTTGAAGAGAAATTCATACCTGGCTGTGGTTTTCAAATCTTCCAAAATCCAGGGGACAAAAGACAGATACTAGGGTTAGATCCAAGTCCATTTTGAAGAACTATTTTATCATAAATCTGCTGAGAAAAAAATAATTTCAAAAAAATATATTAACAAGGATGAATCAGGGATAAAGAATACAGGAATATTTCTCTTTCCACTTTAATCTTACCAGTTGCATACAAACATACAAAGCTTTGTAGTCAGACATAAGATTAAATTTCCCGTATAATTGTGTTCCAGACTACTTTTTATTTCTTCCTCAGTTATTTATCCCCTATATAGACTTAGGAAGATGACTGAACATGGTTTTATTTCTTTTACCAGGTATGCAGAATCCAACTGCATCTTGTTAACCACAACAGATCCATCCTACAATAAATGTGTAGCTGACTTAAACTCTGATCTGCATGGGTTTTATATCATAAGTTATTTGGTACAATTCAGTGGTTTGGAAAATCTCCATATCTATTCACGCTATGAAAGATAAATCCAGATGCAATGTACAGATTGTTATTGGCTGTGCAATTAGTCCTAAAGTCCTTTTCCTCTGCTACAAATCAGTACAGCAAAAAATAATCTGCATGTGCTTCTTAGAATGTCTCTTAAAACATACAAAAGCCATAAGAAATTACTATGATTTGAAAATTTTTTAAACTTAACTTTTACAGTTTCTTTTCCAGTGAATTTCCTTGGGGAAATGCAGTATTTCTTTATGGATAGATATACAATAATATAGCTCTAACACTAACTGGGATTTAACTCTTTGAAACAAAAGATTGTCTTTGGTATGTGAATTTCATAATCGTGGCTGTCAAATCTGAGCTGCTGCCTGAGAAAGGAACAGCAGGGAGATAAGCAAAATACAGCGTCTTTCAATCAAAAACCAGGTTCAACTTCATTTAGCACCATCTCCTTTCTCCTCACTTACTTTACATTACCAATTTACATCACGGGCAGCAGAGATTCAGACATATTTGTTCCTGTGTAAAAATTTTGGACATTCCTTTTTTCTGTACAACTGCACATATGTACAAACACGTATACAAATAGAACAATCAAAATATTCAGAAATCAAGGTTATGTGTAAACAGATATTTTAAAATCTAAAAAAAATCTGTCAGAATAGGATTCTGGAGCTTTTCATATTGTTGTACTTAAAATGAGACAGAACATTTACAGCATACACAGTACATTGAATTTCCCGTTTAACCACTGAAGTTAGAATAGACTTCTTCATATTAACTTTGAATGATAGTTGCAAGAGTTAAAAATACAATTATTTCTTTGTGTTTGTATGTTGCCAACAAATAGTCACATTATACTTACAGATACTATGTATAACTGCACGCAACAGCAGTCATTCACTGTCCAGGACACTGCATGTATTTTCTAAGGTGCAGATCTGCAGAACTTGCAAAAGTACTCAGCTAGCACAGACACCAAGCACAATACTACTGTGTTCATTACTGCACTCACCTTAATCTTATATTGCTTGCTGAGAAGCACTAATTAACCTTGATAGTGACAAACTACCACAACTGTCTTGTTTTCAGGATCCCTGATAGTATGCTCAAGCCTAACTGTAATAGCTCTGTGCAGTATTATGATGTACCATGCAAACACAGCCTGGAAGGACACTTCAAGAGTTAATAGCATTGTTAATTTTGTACAGTTACATTCATTACACTGCAAGGCCAAACTTCACCTGCTTCAGCAGATGCCTCTCCTCTTTATCACTCTACTTTCCACTGGAATTAAATGATCCCACAAATTATTTCAAATATTTCTCTTGATGGCATGTTGAGGAGCTTTGGCAAGCAATATCTTTCTCAGAGAACTTCTTTAAATTTCAAAATTATGCCCATTTGACTGATGTAGAATAAATAAGACTCCATGTGGAAGATAATCCCCAAGTATTATAGCTCCTCTCAGACAATTATTATTTTAAAACCCTCTTGAAGAGTTAGGTGAAATCTGAAGTGTTCTGTTTGCAGAAAATCCAACTATTTCCACTATTTCCTGAATTATTTAAACAATCTTTAACCTACACCACTGCAAGATCTCACTTTTACAAATCTAGTTTATCTCATAACCCTTTCCATCACAATTTCAAAGAATACCTGATAATACCTATGCAGTGCTGTTCAGCACGTGTTTGTCAGTCTGTTTTCTTTCTTGTCAGTTCTTAAGCTATTGGCAAGCTAGAACAAGTGTGAGCAAGGAGGAAATGTGTCAGTTTTTCCTTCCACCTAACTTCTATGAAAATATGCAGCAGGATAGAGGATAGTTTGTATTAATTTCCCCACTTAGGAAAATCTGTAATCTGAATTTACATGAATGCTCTTGATCATCTAAAAAGTATAGCCCCTCATACTTATGTGTTGGTACTGCTATAGTGTGAACTCACTTCCACAAAGGAGCCCACTCTCAATACTTAGCTCCATAAGAGCCAGGCCTCCTTACTGCTACTGCTTATTGAACTTCTTGTTATATGAAACTGTGTCACACAAATATGTATCAAATGCTGGTTTATGTTGAATATTCTTTACTAGAATGAATATATTATACTATTCATAATACTGCAAGCAGAAGTATAAACCTAAAATCATAGCATAGTATTATTACATATTTAGTGAGTGATTGCAAAGAGAAATTGATTAGAGCTTCTCAAACTGAATACATTTGATGAAAGATCTATAGTTAAGTGCCAGTACAGACAAATTGCAGGCTGACAAGCAACATATTCACTTCTTCTTCTTGCTTTGTGTCTTCTAGGCAATATATGAATACATCACCAGTTAAGAGAGCAAAATCTACTGATGACAGACTGTGACAACATAAGGCAGTCAAATATTTCAGCATCTGCTCTGTTTCTGTATGATTACTGAGGGTGATGTGTTAGGCTACAACTTCCTCTCGCTCACTGAAGTGGGTCAACAGGGTGACATCTATGCAGGACAACAGGGAGGTCACTCTGGATGCCGTCTCCACTGACATATAAAAAACAGGTCACAAACTCCCAACTGAACAACTGTATTGACATTCTGATCAATTTAGCTTCTTTCAGTTTTCTCACAAAACTTACAATACCAGCTACTGTTGAGATATGTGGGACAAACAAAAGAAATTTAGATTTAATAGTAACAGCTGCAGACTGTACAGGCATTCCCAGCCACAGCTGGGGATTGTCTCTGGGATTGCCAGTTGCTACTGCTACACCCAGAAAGCTCCTGACTCTCGGTAGGCACTGACAAACCACAGAGAATTTTGTGCAACTTTTGCTGTTCTGCAGATCTGAAAATCGGAAGAAAAATCTCAGTCCTGCATACTTTTCTCTGATCTGGTAAAAGCCATTGTCACATTAAGCTGACTTGGACTTTGGAGCCTCACAGAAAGAGCATCAAGGTGTAAGAAACAGAGTCCCTTGGAAAGAATAAAATGCCAGGTTGAGGATGCACTGTCAATAGATAATTATAGCTTGTTGAGGCTGTCAAAGGAACACTTCTGAAATGCTTCAGTATAGTAATAACTCAGTGAGTAACACAGTTGTACTGATTCTGATGCCATCCAGATATAATGGTGTTCTACCTGATTTACAGTACTTAGAGGAAAAACAAGCTTAAATTTCCAAATCTCTCTAATGTTTTCCAAGCAGTTTCTGATCTCAAGAGAAGCATGAAGAGAGAAACACCAGCTTCTAGAAACACCAACTTTTCTTTCAATTCTTAGTTTCTTCCTTAATTTGACAAGAGATTGGGTGGGCTTCTGTTTCATGGAAAGAAATGTGAATTGGAGTCCCCAAAATATAAAAAGGGGGGGGGGGGGGGGGAAACAGTTTTTAAGTGGAAGAACCAGGTCCATCATTTACAGGAGAAAAAAAAAATCGATTTTAACTATATTTTGTTTCTGTTTACAAGAAGAAATATTTGTTTTGCTCTAGTAACTTATATTTGTGCATGCCAAACATCATTACATGACTTTGAATCACTCAGAAAATTATTTTCATAGCAGTGAGTGAATTAAGGCAATAATACCATCAGGATTCGAAATATATTTTTTCCTCTATTTATACTTTTTTTTGATTCTGCTCTTGCTGAGTTTTTTGGTCATTCTTTATTCAGGTCATGTCAAATAAAAGAGCAGAATGGACCGGTGAGTAAAAGAACTCTAACAAGCTAAGATAAGACGCTCCATCACTTTGTGATGAAATATTCAAACACATTGCCCACTGGTATCAACTTATTCATGACTGATTTAAATGATATACTGAAAAATGTGCTTTAATCTTCCATATAATAAGTTCTAAAAAATTAACACTGAAATCACAGTTTAAAGAAAAGCTAGCAGACATTTCAGTCATCATTTACTTGACTGTAAGTTTTCTGCCATTAAAGTAGCTGCTTTCATTAAAGAACTTAATACAGCTGCAAGTGTAATGCAGTTTGTGATCTAGAGTTGATAATATGCACGCTGTTGAATGTCTTGGTGAGTATTGATGTCATTACCCTTCCCATTAAAAAAAATAATGTTCTTCCCAGTTATTTTTCACCTGTGAAGAACTTGTCAACAAAACTGAAAGGAATATACGTCCTTAATCTGTTCTCTGCCTATTTAAGCAATTTTCTTTAAAGCACAAATGAGAATATTTAGAATAGCAACTGATTCAAAATAATATACCTGAATACCCTTCTGCTAGGTAATTTTTTTTCCTGTAATATATACCTGGCACAGAAAATGTCTTTTTTGCCACAGTTTAATCAATGCCAGTAAAAATATATGAGCTTGAAGAATCAGAGCATATGGATAACACAACTACATACAGAACTGATTTTTCAAACAGATTTTTTTCTCTATGAAATATTTCTATTTTAATGAGAATTTTGAACTCATGGGTTGTAATGATTTTTTTTTTTTTCCAAACTATATTCAAAACAGAGAGATATTAACCGTGAAATTCACTATGACCTTGGGAGAAACTGGATGGACATTGCTTGTCAATTTATCAATAAGAATGTTAGTTTTGCCAAGCTCCATTTCTCATTTTATTTAGTTGGATGATCAGAATATTTTTTTTAAAGCATTAATTTGTGGGGACAACACAGGCAAAAAAATTAACATTTACTTGCCTCCATTAGGTCACTGGTGTGTATATTTTGTTTCTGTATTTTATTCCATCTTTGATGTAAATTAGGAGTTTTCTGGAATAATCAATCAAATTACAATAATTAACAATTACTTAAGCATGGAACTGACAGACATAAATTTGCAAGCTGTGAGTTCACCTCATGAATTTCATCTGCTCGTTGATTTACTAAAATTTCATGGAAAGGAAGATCTTGCTGTGTTAAGACCCACAAAGGTCTACACTGTCTTCCCTAGAAAATTAATCACAATTGTTAATTTTGTATTTAGAAGTATATTGTTCCAAATACAGAAAGAGTACAACTAGGAAAAAAATTTTCTGAAACAGATTAAAAGCAATGATGTTAAAACCAAAGGAATCCTATAGGTTTACAGAGCTTTTCATTTCTGCATTTGACAGCTAGTCCAGGGCAGTTTTTTACCCAGAGGAATCACACTTACAGTGTGAAATAAATTAGCAGTCTCTTTCTATTCTCTTTCTAATACTCAGAAATACTGCTATGTAGTAGTATCCATGCTAGTAACAGATGCAAACAGAGAAATCAAGGTCTGGGTAGGTAGGAGTCAAACCTGACTGATTCCTGAAGATGACATCCATGGATCCAAGTTGAAGCAGGATAAATGAAAAGGTCTGTCTTCTAATTTTTTCAAGCAGCCTTACAGACATCAATTCTTCCTCAGGTTTTAATTACAAAACTTGATAAAAGGCTCTTGTCCTAAAGTTTTTGCTTTTTTCCAATTATATGAGATTGTTATTAAAATAGGTGCTACCTCTGACTATAAATATTGCATCATTTATAGTCCCAGATCATGACAGTTACAATAATATTACGACATACAATAAATAAAAAAGGACTTAGTCAGAAAGTATATGGAGTTATTTACCTTGGCAATACCATATTCTTTTGAGTAAAATGGTTTCCATTGCTTAAAGCATGACTCGGAAAAAGCAGCTCTACAGTCTGATATAACTTTGTAGATTTGGGTTATATTTTCTGGCTGGAGGACAATGACAAGTACACACTTTGTGAAATAGAAATACTCTTGGTGCCTTTCTGAAAAATCCATTGCAGATTTGAAACAAAGGGGTTACTTCTTTATTTTATCTGACTGTGTTTTCTTTGTGCACTAAATGCTCAACTATACTTACAAATATATTTTCAGTTATGTTATTAACTTTATGCATTTGTGTAGCCCCATTGCGCTTCATAGGATTACTCAAGCAGAGAAAATTTTGTAGAATTAAAGGAGGATTTTCCAGTGGGGGATGAAAAAAAACAACATTATTTCAGAGTTCATTCATTCATTGAGGAATACGTAGCTGCAAGCATTTTAGTCTTTTTAATTACAGTACATTATAAAATAGTAAAGATAATATTTCCCTGGAAACCGAAAGTTTATTTCCATTCTATAATTTTACAATAGAAATGTCACTGTATCTATTACAAGAATGGCCCTTCTGAATTGGTTTCCATCAAAGTAATCGTTAAACATCACTCTGTATCATAATAAATTTAAGTAATCATCCATTGGAATGAATAAGCTCCAAAGTTTCTCAGAACTTGCCACAGAAATACATACTGATTATACAGTTTCTGCAGAAAACAAAGAGACCTTCACTTTCAGGAACTTCATTTACCTTCTAATGGACAAAATATACACTTCCAAAAAAAAACAAACCTATCTTGCATGATCAGTTTAAATTCAATCTTTTTTCCCCTAAAATTTGTGCCGTTTTTGTAGAACCACAGTTCTATACAGTAGTCAAATAATGATATGACAAGGGACTATATTGTTTGAAGTATTTTCTAATTTACTGATACAACACAAGTATGCACCACAAAGAAAAGGTGGCTATACCATAAATTTGAATCATAAGCTGAAACAAAACAAAAATAGAGATTACCTTCATTGCCTCAAACTAATTTGAAAAGCTAGGTAATTTTTAGCTACATCATTTTCTCCAAATCCTGTTTCAAACTGAAGTCATATCCTATTCTTTGTTCATACAACTAGGCAATTTGATTTTGTTACAGAAGCATCACAATTCCTTTGAGCTGAGCTCTGCCCTGAGATGCTAGCAAGAATGTGTCCCTATGTTTTCTTTTTGATTGCAGTTTTACATATCATAGAATCATAGAATGGTTTGGCATGGAAGGGAACTTAAAGATCATCTATTTCCAATCCTGCTGCCAGGGCAGGGACACCTTCCACTACACGAGGTTGCTCAAAGGCCCATCCTACCTGGCCATGTTCTGGCATGAATTTCAACTGAATTAATTATCCTGGTCTTGTTAAAATCTGTTACAAATACTTCATTACGACTGGAAACCACACTTACATCCAAAAAAAAAGTGGGAGGAACTTGTTTTCAGTTACAACTCTGGACTGAAACTCAGAAGACCTGTGTTCATTCCCGGCTCTAACAGCTTTTGAGTGATTTAATCTTTCTGTGACTGAGGTCCCCAAGCGTAATACATCCTTTTTATTTTTCTAATCTAGAAGGCAAAGTTACTTAAATCCAGATTTGTTCCTGTCTTTCTATATGTACAAAAAAAAATGTAGGCCAAATTCTTGTTTGATCTTTCTAGATACCTCCATATGAAATATTTTTCTTCTCAGAAACAACATACAGCAATCTTGTTCTCTACCTTCCTCATGAACTGACATTGTGGGCACTGGATAAAATGTTTTCCTCTCTGAAGTTATTGGTTAAGCTACTCTTGCCCTCAACAGAGAGTATGATTTCACTGAACATGTTTGCAAAAGATCAATTAACTGGATTTTTTTCTTTTTTGCTCTTCTCAACTTAATCTGCCTGCAGTTGCTGCAGCACTATTATTTCTGCATCAGCAGAGTGTGGGCTTGCTCTCGCTTGCATGAAGCCAAGTCTCTCAAGTGCTCCAGTGGGAACAGAACAAATCCATTGTCAAATTCAAGTTACAAAATGAACGATGGATTGCTACAAAGAGCTATGTGCAGACACACAAGCAGGTAGAAGCCAACTCCATTTTCAGAACGATTTAAAGAATTGCACCTATCAAGGCTACCTTAATGATTGTCAGTTCATCAGTTAAAACAAAAGGCAGAATCATTATACCTGAGCATCATCATTAAGTGATGGCGATCTTCAGACCGACACAGTCATCTTATCCAGGTGTACCTCTAAAGTAATTAGGACCTTATTGGGTCCTATAATCCAGATATCAGGCTCCTGTACTGACATTCAGCTAAACATTTTCTTTTCAGAAAACCAGCCTGGCAACCGAGCATCAGGTTTACAATTTTCAGGTGTCAATCTATTCATAAATGTACATTTCAGTGAGCACACAGAGAAGAGTTCAGCTATACAACAGCGTTTGCTTAGCATTTCTGAAGACCAATGTTTCCTAAACACCTCCATGGAGGCTTTTAATTAGGAAAGTATATAGCACACTAAAAATTGTAGGGCTTTCTTACTTCAGCAGTTTCCAATATGCAGCTGTAATCTTTCTCTTAGAATCGTCAATGAACATTATTCCAGAATCTGATCATTACATCTCAAAGAAATATTTTTCCATAACAACAGAGAAATTAAGTCAATATTCACTTCACAACTGGGTCTTGAATTCCAGTGTTTCGTGATAGGCATAAAATTCATGTTATCTCTAAGACTGACTTTCAAATTAGAGCCTGAATCTATGTCACTCATATGTAATTAAACAAGCCATATATGGGACTTGTTAGCAAATGCTGTTCTCAACAACATCCATTATAAAGAAAGCTCATTATTTTTAACACAGCATGAATGTTAATGGATACCTATGTAGATCCTACACATGTCAGTGAAAGATTACAAGTAGATATTAATATATGCGGACACAAATTCAAGAAAGGCAGAAAGGCACCACACCAGTGTCTGCATTAAGACAAAGCACAATAGTCAGAGAACCTGGACTGTCCCCAAGTCCTCTTTAACCACACCAGTACACTGTGATGTATCTGCTGAAGGGCATGAAAATTCAAGTTTACAGAAAAAGCACCAGTACAGTTTATTTGCCGCAGTTTCCAACTGATTGGAATCCCCATTAGAAAAGGTCAGGCTTAATTTGACACAGTTGCATTCAGAAAGCCCGTGGTCCTTCATAGTTCAGGTAAGATAAAGAAATGCTGTTTAACTCACCCAGTAGGAAAGCATTCCATTATACTATGCTTAAAAAATATGTACTCATGGGCATGAGGTTTTATTGCATAGCTACTGAATGTTAAAAGCATGTAATAAATAAATGCTGCTCCAAGGTCATGAAAGGAAGATGTTTGAAAAATAAGACAGGCATTTTTGAGCTTATGTGACAGAGGAAAGTCTAGCAAAACTTAACGGTAGGTATTACTACTGCAGCTGTCATATCAGGATTTCAAAATTTTTAATATCCATTTTAAGTACTTCAGCACTATTTTGTGAAATCCCTGTTACACGATTAGCTTTAAAAATTACTCAAGTCAGCATTTTTTTATAAGACACAAATGAAAGAGAGAAGTTTAAAATAATGCTGCCTATTCTTTACACAACTGAAAAGCTGTACCAATATTATCTTTGTTGCTGCAGCAGCAGCTGCTTGCAAATGCCTTTAGAACTGATTTGGGTCTCTCTGTCATGTGCTAATGGAATCGGACACAGGCTTTAATAATGTGTGTTCAATATATACTGTTCCTGGGTGATCCTACCAGAGCAGATAATTTCCTAGCAGCACGCTGAGTATGCAATTACAGCATCATCATATCTGCATGGATTTTTTTAATTCATCTAGAGTCACTCCTTTTTAGCATCTGTCTTTTCCTTTATCCACCCATGATTGTCGGCTGCCTGGGTTTAACCACACAGATTTGATATGTACATCCAGTTGTTGTCTTACAACTAATAAAGAACAGGGCAGGGGGGAAATAAAAAGCCCCAGAGAAACTGATTCCAAATAAAGGACTGATAAGCAGTCCAAGTGAATATGCATCTTTCTGCAGTTTTAGAAATTTTAATATTTTCCTTATGAACAAAATTATTAAGATTAAGGAAATACTGACACCAAACACGCCTTGAATGAAGTCCCCATATTCTTTTTGGTATATGCCTAAGATTCCTGGTCTTGGGCAACAACTTCAGCATCCTTGGCCCTGGCATCAGTATTGCCAAACAGTCTCACAGGCTGTAACTCTGTTTCAAAATCTGTGACTGACAGGGCATGAGAAGCCCATAGCGTAGGCATGTGGAACCATCTGACGTATGTTACAGCAGCAGAATGAAGGAGGTAGGAACAGAGGGATGTGCTAAGGAATAGCAGTCACATCACACTTACAGTGACTTTCTGCATAAAGCAAACTGACAGTCCTTACTTTTCATATGTATTTCCACCAACTCATTAATGTTGTTCCACTTACTCATTGAAGGTAGGAAACAGTAAGGTAGACAAAATGACACCAAAAAAGGCCTGCAGGAACTGTGGTCTTAAATGTCTACTAACTCTCAGAGCATAAGTATGTCTATCTATGATTTGACAGAAATTGCTTCAAATTATACCAAGTATATGTGCTTTATTCACAGACAGTTCTTTTAAAAACTTACATAGTTAAAAATAACATTAAAAAAAATACAATCTATTGTCCAAGGAAAGTTATGAGAAGTAGAAAAATTCTTGTCACTCCAGATTGGCAGAATAAGAGCAAAGTGAAAACTGGGACAGGGGAATAAATCAGGTAGTCATTATTTTAAATAAATGCCGATCTGGTTAAAGAAACTACTGAAGGTAGATTAGGAGTGAGACTGAATGTCTTCTGTCTGTGTGGTCATCCCATTAGCACCAGCAGAAGTTTCATTCAGGAGGTGTTCCTGAATGGAATCTTACTCTCATTGGAATAACAAAGAATTAATGGCATTGCTTCATACTGCTGGTCCATCAAAATGTAGTATCTTGATGTCCACCCCATTGAAAACACTATGCTCCACTATATGGAAAATTATTCCCCTGATCCAAAAAGCACGGAATTATTTCAAATATATATTTTCAGTTGCAACAACTGCAATAAAAATCACAGTATGGTAGCTGAAGTATAAGAGTACAAGCAGTTCTCTAGAAAAGTGATGACTCCACATAACAGCCCCACAGACTACACTACAAAACTGATGACCTTGTACAAGAGCTTAATAAATACTCTTTTGCTTATAATCTGAAGACTGAGATTTTACACATTTTACCTGGACAGAGTCTAGTACAATAGATATAAATAGAATGCATTGCTTGGAAATGAAAGTAGATTTATAGGCAAGATTATGAAAAGTACTGAAAGGGATTATGGGGAAAAAGAAAACAAAAACTCACATATAGACAAACAATAATCTAGAAATAGTCACCTACCTCAGATAAATCAACTGAACTTAGACGTCCAGGCTGCTTCAGTGATCTTGAAAATACTATTAGGTATCTCTAAGCATCTAAATGTCTTTGAAAATGTATCCTTCTGTGCCTAACATTATTAGGAATCACTGGACTTAAAAGGCTAAAGGGACTCAGCCTCATCTGCAATATACAGTTGTACATTTCAAGCAGAATTCATAGAATTCAACAGTACAGCTGTCCAATCAAAGATCCCTTCACTGTCAACAGAGGAAGATAGACACCCATAATAAAATTGCCCATAAAGGATAAAGCACTCTCTGGAAATACTTTTCTCAGACTTGGTATAAATTGGCCTCTGGAAGACAGAGGGAGTTCGAATGACTAGACTCATGATTCATACCTGAAGTCTAAGAACTGAATGAAGAATTCTCTGTACCGCTGATTTAAGAAAGTCTTCTGTTGAGCTTCTGCTCTGCCCCAAACAGTAATTAGGTTCATGTTTTAACCTGTACAATTGTGATGGCTGTCACGTTCAAGGAAAAAGATACAACCTACAGATAGGTTCCAGACACTAATTTTTTAGTACATCCTCATCCGCATGAATCCCCTGAAAAATACCTACACATTGAATCATTCAGTGAATGTATGAGGTCACGTAAAGACACAAAGATACAACCATGCTGTAATCTGCATGCTTATTGAGATACTCCTTTTAGCACAGAGGCCCCTCCTCTGTGGTCTCTCTTCTCTTCTACTTGAGGATTACACACTCTGTAAAGCTACTTAGTGAGGTCTGTTATGGTAAAGCACAAGACTTGGGTCACTTAAATTCAACACTACATTCATGAAATGCAAATAAAAATGAGGCCTGTCCGTTTGACAACAGGGAAGATTTCAGAGTTCACTGAGTGAAAGAGTTACCTAGGGAACCCTCTGAAATACTGATGGATGGGAAGAACACAAGATTTTGAGGTAGACAAGCCAGGGGCAGCAGGGTAACAAACAGAAGGAAATTAAGGGAATTTGTGAATTGTCTTTGAGAAAATGGCAGAGATAATTAGGACATATAACAGCAACTAAAAAAAAAAAATCACTATTTTTTAGGTTTGAGGGTTTTTTTTCACAATGCTTCCTATGCTGTGAAGTCAAGCAACAATTCATTTTGAAGGCACAAAATATAGGAGGGAGAGAAAGAGAAGGCCTTCTCATTCATCCCATACTTTCCATAAAATCTTATTTATTCACTAGCTAACAATTAACAAAGATACCTTTCGCAGCCATTTGCTCTCGTTGCATTAAGTTTTGTTCTGCTTTTAATCTTGGAAATATGACCAAGCTAAAAGCAGAATTGTCAGTTCCCTGAAGTACCCTACTTATCAATTATTATCATTACAATAACTTTATTGTATTTTGCTGCAAAATTATCTTATGTGGCATAAGCAACTCTTACAATATTAGGATAAACATGAATTTTAATAAACGTTCCATTTTCTAATGCAAAAATAGTTTAATAAGCCTGAAATTGTCTGGCATGAAGAAAAAAAGATTACAAACTGTTTTCGCAGAAGCTTAGAAAGATGCTTATTTCATTTCACTTTAGCTAAAGAAAAATTCATCCAACATTTCTTTTCAGTCATATATAGCCTGGTTCAACCTCTTTTAAGCTCTGTAATGTCCATTAAATTCAAGAGATACCTGAACAGAACTATATTATTCATCACTTACCTCTCAGATTTATTGAGTCAGACCAGAAACAATGGAAGGAAAAGAATTCTGCTGTGAGTTTCTTGAGTGCATGGATTAGGACTTTTCGTATTCACAGAGAAACCAGCACAACTTTTGATCTGAGAGACTGTGAATGTTAATGATCAGAACGAATGTCATGGAGGATTTGTTTATATTTTTAAAACTGTACATAAAAATTATTTATAAAGGAAACAAAATGCAGGCAAGAAATGAAAGACATTCTTTGATAAATTAAAAATGTTTGCTTTCTGCTATAATGTAAGGAAGCTAGATGTAAGAGAAGTATATTGTGTGTATGTTCAAAGGCTTAACAGCATGAGGTATAGAAGTTATTCAAAATTTTAACAGCTCAGAAAATAGTATAGGTATTGAAATTAAATCATCCTTATAAAAAAATCATCAAATAAAGGTAAAATGACAAATTGGTATTAGTCTAATACAGACTTAGCTGAAGTATTAATATCCTTTTTTTCCTCTCAGAAGGAAACTTGCAATTAAATCTTGACTTCAGATAATCATAGAATCACAGAATAGTTAGGGTTGAAAAGGACCTTAAGATCATCTAGTTCCAACCCTCCTGCCATGAGCAGGGATAAGATAAGGTCTAAGTATTTGTGGTGCGGTTCTTCATTGCTTTTGGTCACTACTGAGTATTCTAGTGATGTCAAACCATGTCAAACTACAGAACATACAATATTATTTATCTTTGAAATCTCCATTACTCTTTCTGAAATGAAAGAACAGGTTCCACAGCTCTCCTCTTACACATTAGCTTTTCACCAATGTCCTTGGGAAAAGTTTCCCCAGGTCCATTGATATAGATCCACAATCTTAGTGGCAGCTGGATGTTTCCTCCATGTCTGGAGGACCATGTGCCACCTTACCACTGTGTGTAAAAGCCTACTAGACCTGACACACATGAAGAAAAAGATGTCTCACTTTGAACTACTGACTGAACCAAAGATTTCACAGGAATTTTCTTGTGAAAGACATGTGAACCTGAGAATATAGGGCACAGTATTCAGGAGAATATCTCCTCATAAAAATAAGTCATAAAAATAAGGAAAATCCCAGCTGCCCAGTTTTTATCAGAAGATAATTCTCCTTATGGTACACTGCTGGAAGGAAATCTCACATCATTTATCTTTTCAGCATACTTCATACCAGCTATTTTTTTTCCACTTAGCCTTTATTCATAGAACTCTTGTCACCCGTCTTGTTCCCACTGTCAGTCTTCTAATGGTTTGTACTGAAACAATCCTAATTAGATGGCAAGATTTGTAGGGCATGGACCTTGTCTAGTTGTTTATTTTGTAACATTGTGAGTGTATAGTACTTAAACTACTAATAAAACTAAATCTTGTCCTTTGCTTTATTATGCTTGTTACAGAGAAACAGTCAGACATCTTGTTTTCAGCCTGCTTTTTAAATTATACAAAGCTTATATGATCAAAGCTATGTATATTTCCATGCATGTTTGTTCTCTCAAAATTTCACATCCCTCTGTGCAAGTTTAGCTACATTTACATTCACGCAAAATGGAAGTGAGCTCAGAGATAATAAATAACTACCATTCTTCATGAAAGTAGGTGTGTTGAAGATACTGCTTTTCTGAGAAAAAAAAGCTGCAGTACATGCTTAATAATTTTGAGATATTATAAAACAACAGGTAGGTACATTATTTACAGCTCAAATCTGTGGGAATAACATTAATCAAAGCTCACACCATTCATTTGCCAGAATCAAATATGTGTCACACAGCTATAGAAGAACAGATTCACTAGTTCTGATGCTCATACAGCTACTTAAGAACTTACAAGTGGATCTAGTGAGTCGTGCCAATGATCTTCTTTGTCAGGCAACCCATTACTGGCTGAGACTAACAGCCAACTCAGTGAAAGGCAGAGTGAAAGGCAGGGGGATGTACACAGCAGTGTTTCCCCAGAATACTGCCTTGAGCAGTGTATGGATCTGGGACATCCTGACCCTGGCATTATATCTGTGTGTTTAATAGTTCTGCTCCCCTTTGGATTTGTTCAATTGCTTTGGCACTTCTGTTAACATCTGACATCCATAACTTTCCATGGCAAAGGAGTCCCACAGCTTACCTACATGCTTCACAAAGAAATGTCTTCTTTTGCTTACCTTGTACTGCCACCTGTTAGTCTTACATGATACTCCCTGGAGCTTATCTTTTTTTTAAACAGCAGCTCTTCCCTGGTTATCCGCAATTTACAACCTGCAGTTCTAATCTTGTTCATATGGTCTCTCAGTTGTTTCTTCCATAGCTATTTAGGGCAAAGATTTATAATTGATTTTAAAGACATGGAGCTTCACTGACTTCAGTGGCCTTTGGACCATTTTCAAAAGATGTATACAGTACATGGTACACCAAGTATATTATTAATTAATATGGTGAGTAATTATTAATTACTCACCATGCTGAAACCTAACCACTACCTCGTGAGATGTTTTTAATATTCTATATTACATTCCAGGTTAAAAATACAGAAATATTTCTGTATTTTTACGTCTTGAATTGATATCAATATGTTTGAGGTAATTCAGGTCTCAAACTTGAAAAGAATAGTACAAACATTCAATAAAACTCTTTTTACCCAATTAAAATAAGTTTCTGATATTTAGTATCTGAAGAACAGAAGACCTTTCACCTTTTCATCAGGGCATAAAGTGTAAAGGAAAAGAAGCAGTGTGATAAACAAAACAATGCGGATGGAGTGGCTTAGCACCATTTCCAGGCTAAGTTCCAAGTCATTTCTATAATCAAGTTCCAATCCAAGTACATGTTTGCCTCATTTCCTTTGGATCTGACAATCTTAAGTATAGGAAAGTCAAGGGCTTGTTTTTTCTCTTTCACTTTGTTGAAAGCATGCTTGCTTTTCATACAGTTTTCAGATCAGATCACTTGTGTTATTTTTCTAAAATGCCAAAAACAGCAAAGCTAGGAGGAAACTTATGCAGGAAAAGAATGAGCTGTTGCTTCTGTACTTATTGTACAGTGTCACTTGCTTTTTTCATGTGTTCTATTAGTTCTAGTAGATCCCACACGCTGTAAAGCTTTATTTCAGAAAAGAAAAACTGCAGTAATTATGGAAAAATATGTCAGGATACACAGCATGACTATTCTTTGCACCACAGCTCAAGGAGTATAGCATTCTTCTGTCACATACCTCTTAAACATATGTGTTCTGCAGTTTGTCTTTTTTTTGTTTGATGCAGTTTGTCATCAAAAACCACTTCTTAATATAATGCAAAAAGACATTTATAGGATATCATCAGTAGCTGTGAGTTGCTTAGTTTGGAAATAAATCTACAGTATTCCATCAGAACCACACAAATGAAAAAGCATCTTTTGAATGCCAAAGCCGAACATACAATATTCTATAGGCATTGTGCTTGTTATGCCCTTTACTGGCAGATTGATTTTCATGTTCTGGATAAACTAGCAGTTAGCAACTTTACACTGCTGACTGAATAGCAATGACGGCCCAATTAGAAAACACAGTCAATGAATAGGTCAGGCAGCTGGGGTCCAGATATTGTAAGCAAGAGTAGGCCTCTTGGTTTCTAAAACTTTCTGTTGACCTTTTCCTTATCATAAGTGACCCCCTATAAAAACATGTCAAAATTTTGTGCAGAAACAAAACAGCAAATAAACTATGACTTATCCAAATAAGCAAACAGCTTAAGAAAACTTGTTGAGGAATTGTTAGAATAGTAGAGAAAATAAATAGGCTATAGGGGGATTCCCGTTTTCCCCATAAATACCTGCACTGTACTGCTTGTTGGCTTTGGGGAAAAGTTTTTGGGTAGCTGTACTGATCAGACATATAACAATCGTATATATTTTGAAGGCTAAGAACCACGAAAACTAGTAAATGCTATGGCTGTATTATTCAGCCATATTTAGCTTTCCATATAAACACAGACCATTTTGAATTTTGGCTTGATCCCACTTCGATTATATATACATATAATATACAAAGAATTCCATATGGATTTGAATTTATGCAGCCTGAAAGCAGGCGGAGTAGAGATTTCTCAACATAGGACACATATAAAGTAGATGAATGTATGGATTGGGAAGGAGTTATACACACCTGTGTAGGACACTATATAAATGGATGTGATTGTAAGCTTAAAGGGGGCAGCAGTTTTTTTCAATGAAATTGAGAGTTCAATTCTGAAGGCACAGTATGAGCATGAGGGCAATAAAACCTAGTATTCTCTACACATGAAACACATGTCTCTGGAGACGAATTTCCCACCCCTTCTAAACAAACAACAAGGCCACCTTGGACTTCCAATAGATCTCTCTGTGATACACCAGTGAGGTTTGTATTGTCATAAATACAGCTTTTTAGTATCACTACTATCTTCATTAAAAAAACCCTTGGCTATGCCTTTTTGCAACATCTTCTTTTTGTTCAGAAATGCCTCTCCTTACACCTTTAAACTTTCCATCACTGATGTTTCTTCTAGCATTATCTAATCTCACCTTTGTGTTTAACCTTGAACCTAGCTAGACTTAATGCTATATGCAAGGAAAAATAGTTCTCAGCTTCTATTCTGTCCTAAGTTTCCAGCTCCCATGATTGACTATTTCATTGTGGAATGCTGCAGCCTTTGAAAGAGATGGACTTATTTTCCTCCATATTGCCATGCTAACCTAATAGTTACATGTAAATACAAAATTATAAGAATACAACATGTATTAATGCTCTTTAAGCTCCTTTTAAAATTGTGTTGGTGATTTTTGTTGTATAAGAAGCAATGTTAGGATGGCATTACAAAATCTAGGAACAGCACTACCAAAACTGCACAAATGTGTTGAAGACTGGTATGTGTGCAATGCTGTTCTCTGAACAGCAGGGTAGGCACATATGAAATCTGCTTGCTCACACTACAGAAAGTACTTATTAGCATCTGTATATAACACATCATCACCACAGGGAAAGCTAGTTTAAAATTATAAATGTCAAGACATAATTAACTTAAAGGTCAGGTTTAATTACAGTCGCTGAAACTGAAATATAATCATTACCATTACTATGTCAGAAAATTTCATAGAATTATTTGAAATGTTTTGTTGGTGCCCATACTTTTCCATAATTGACATCTTTTGTTCCATGATGGAGATGCTCCAACAGGCTTTTTTTTTTTTCCCCTACCTTTGAAGCAGAAAGAACAAAACAGAAAACCAATGAACAAAACACCACTGCAAAGCTCAGCAAAACCTGCTCTCTGCATTATGATATCATTAATTACTTTCTTGTAATTGGCACTTCAGATAATCATTTAGATAATGGAATTATTTGAAGAGCTTGGTGCATTGATGAAACAGATTTAACTGTGTGGCTTTCAGGTTTAATGACAAAACAAATCAATAAGTGAAACAGACTGGTGAGAAAATAACTCAATAACTGAAAAATTTGCTCCACCTGTAGGCTTTTCCAAAGATTCCACTGGGAATAGTTATTGACTCACATAAGTATTTTTGTTCTCTCTTTCGCCCAAAGTGCAGAAAGTTTGAATGCTGTGATTTCATTTTTTCGTGTTACCTAGTGTTTACTCTCTCCTCCCCACCACAGCCAAGGTTTCCAGCATACCTTTTCCTGTACTTTCAGCATAGTGATAGACATCATTTTTTTCCCTTGATGGAGCCATTCCCAGCTAGGCAGAATGCAGCAGGTAAAAAGTTAATCTATATAAAGTTGAATTCTCCACAACAGCTTAGATTTTAGCTAGGGTATAGCTCCCATGCAAAAATTCCTGAGTCTAAAAGTGAATATAGTAAATTACTCTGGAGGAAAATATCACTAGCTGACAAAGAAAGGCTATCAAATGGGCTGACAAAAGAGGCATACTCATTTATTAAGGTTCCTTCATCCTGCATCTGTAGTGTTGGGTCTTAACAGCAGCTCTGGTACTGCAAAGGGTGACAGTGCCCTCCAAAATATACAATTCACCTGAAATCAGCAAAGTCTCATGCCAAGACAAAGAACCAGAAATGTTTCTACTAGGCAAGTGGGCAGCTCCCTGTCCCTTCAAGCCCCAGTACTTGGAGCTACACACACAGCAACAGAAAAGAGCTCAAAAGTGTGAATATACATATCAGCTGAATGACACAGTGAAGGACAGTCTCAGGTACGCAACACAAGTACAGCAGAAAAGCAGCTAGCAGTTCAGAAACCATTCACAATACACCAAAAAAAAAAACCCACAACCCTCTACTGTGCTACAGCAAATGGCACACAAGGTAAGGGAGTTTGTGTCGCCTTGCATCTCAATAAATGCGAAAGAATGGTATTTAATTAAAGAGCTTCCTGCCTCCCAGGTACTGATGACATTGAAATCAGTGTGGACATAAGGCATTAAAGCTGGCATCACCCAAAAAAAGTCTCTTATTTAAGATTTACAGCTGACTGTTAGAGAAAAGTGAAAATTTATTAAAGGCTTCCATCTGGCAGAATGTATCATTAGTATTCAAACTGATAGCAGCAGTGATTTAAATTTAATAATCCAAGTGGAGAAATGCATCAAAAAAGAATTCTTCTAAAATATGTCTAATAGCAATAACTGACTTCTTTATTATAGTCTACCAGTGAAAAATGCCAGATATCAAAGAATAAGACATCAAATGTTAATTTCAGTGTGTTCTTCCAGTTGAAACTCACATTAAAATAATATACTCGGTGTGAATCAAGTAGCACAGACTGTACCTGTTTGTACCTTCCTTGAGCAAGATTTGAAACACGGGGATGCAGAAAAAGCTAGGAAATTTTCCTTAGCTGAAGAAAGGTTGTATGGACTATAAATAGGTGTCCAGGCACCAGCAGTGAGTGGCCTCCATGAGGGGAGGCTGGGGCTGCCCCAAGCCAGCCACAGTCAGTTCCACCAGGCTCCAAGGGACCCACTGAGCCCCTCAATCATGGTGCAGTACCTCTGGGAAAATGTGTTTTAGAAAGGAGAGAGGAGCAACTTAAGGAACAGTAAGCATGAGAAACACCCTGTGAACACAAAGGTCAGTGAAGAAGGAGGGGGAGATGGTACTGGATCAGAGATTCTCCTGCAGCCCATGGAAGAGACCACAGTAGAGCAGGTATTTCCCTGTAGCCAGTGGAGAAGAACACACGAGAGCAGATGTGCACACTGCAGCCAGGGAGACCCCACCCAAGGGCCTCTGAATGTTCATAGAATGATCATAGAATCATAGAACGGTTTGGGATGGAAGGTACCTTAATGATCATCTCATTCCAACCCCTCTGCCATGGGCAGGGACACCCTCCACTAGACCATGTCACTCAAGGCTCCATCCACCTGGGCTTGAACACTGCCAGGGATGGAGC